>NC_140963.1:133880542-133900542 GCF_056783735.1 Eptatretus burgeri
ACCAGCACTCTGCATCCCTGCTGGCCGAGTCGTCCGTCCCACGCACGCAACATCTCCTCGAAAAGCTCCGCCGTCATCCATGCCTTCGAGTTCGCCTTGTACTTGACCAGGATCTCTTTGTTCTTGAAGGCATGGGGTTTCTTGGAATTGCCAATCACCAGAAGAGGGAACTTCTCGCTGCCGCTCATGTTTGCCCCAACCAGAAGAGTGATCCTTTGCTTGCTTTTCTTTCCTCCAGTACACCGCTTTCCCCTGAAAGCCATGGTCTTGTTCGGAAGCAGCTGCCAGAAGAGTCCAGTCTCGTCCAGGTTGAAGACGTCGTCTGCGGAGAACTGCCCGAGTAAGGGCCGGAGAACCTGTTGTTGCCACTCAAGAAGGGATTGCGAATCCACCGCTCCAGCTTCGCCCTGCACTGTCTTGAACGTGATGCCGTGGCGCTTCTTGAAATTGCCCAACCAACCGTCGCTCGCCATGAAGTCTGGGATGTGCATCAGCTCGGCCAGTTTCATCGCCTTCTCCTTGATCAGATCGCCGCTGACAGGCACATTCTGTCCTCTTGATTGCTTCAGCCACATGAGCACTCCCTCATCAAGCTTCGGGTCGTGAGCCTGCGTCAACTTCATGCGCTTCGATGGAAATCCAGCTTTGATTGCAGCCTCGATTGCATCCTTCTTGCTGAGAATGCCCTTCACGGTGGTTCTCTTAACTTCGACGCCCCATTTCTTGCTAATCTCCCTGGCCAACTTGGACTGATTCGGCTCCTTCTTCGCGGCATCGATGATCTCCTTCTTCTCCTTCAGCGTAAAGTCGGTTCGCTTGCGTTTCTGAGCTGACATTATGGGCTGAATTTGAAAAAAAATGATGTAACTGTTGTACGTGTGTCTGCGTGTCTGTGTGTGTGCTCGCGCTTTTTTGTGTCTCGTTGTGCATGTTGTGATTGGCTTGTTGTGGCTGGCATCGGGGAGAAGAATCGCGTGTTTTGACACAGTCTGACTATGCGCGTACGTATTGAGTTATGTTGTGCGCAGCTGGACTGTAGTTCGTCGCTTCGCCTTTGGACGTGAGTGTGATACTCGAGCACTGCGCAATACAGACTTTTTCACGACTCGTGCCTTTTAACAGTCACACAGTAGTGGCATGGTAGCGAGAGTCGGGGGTGGCATAGTAAATTTATTTTGTATTGAATTTTGTCGGGACCGAGCAAAAGTGGTATAATAGCGAGAGTGGCATAGAAGCGAGGTGGCATAGTAACGAGCTTTGACTGTACATATATATATATATATACACACATATACATATATATTTACATACATATACATATATATATATATATATATATATATATATATATATATATATACATATAAGTAGGGTGAATATACTGATTCTGGCTCACTTGTCCCCATGTAAATGAATGGGGGATTTTCAGCAATTCATATTTTTTTTTCCCTAAAAATAAACCCCCTTTTTTCCCAAGGTATATTTATTTGTCTCCCCTTTTAACCTGGGGACACTTTTTTTTCAAATAACCCATGCAATAAGATAAAGATTTGTTCAAGTAGCAAAGTGGTAATGTGATTTGTTAAAGGTGATTCTAAAGAAATATCTGAAACGTCTAAGCCTCGGGACACTCTTTATCAAATAACCGATGCATATTGTTTAGCTCACTCATTGAACCTATAAACATTTGTTCATTCTCAAATTCCTTCAATAGTTTAATTTTCTTTGCACAATAATCCCCATCTAAAATATTGAAAAACAAAACATTTGAATCTTTATATTTTTTAAGATACCCCTTTTGTGCCATTACAAAATGATAAACTTCTCTTAATGCTCTTGTTTGACCACCTCCTGAGCCACATATCATTTTGAGATTATAGTAAATTGTTTTTTCATTGTTCAATTGATAACCATCAAAGTTTTCAGTCCATTCAAGGATATTCATTTTTTTCTTTACATCCTCTAACTTACTACTTTTTAAATTGATTCGCTTATTTGTTTTATTTACCTTTGTTTTAGTTATTTTTTCAATAAGACTTATTTGATATTTTTCACATTCATTATGTTTTCAATTTATATACCAAGACTGAGATTTTCTCCACTCTTTAGTTTGATTAACACTTGGTTTGACCATTTATATATTGCGAAAAAATGCGGCAGTAGCCCTTACAAAACCCTACCCCATCTTCCCATCGTTAAAACACAATCTGTTTTATACACTCTATCATACAATATCCATATGGAACACAATCTATTCCATTATCTAAAATAAATCTCTTATCATCAAAGGCTCCTAATGCCTTTTTATTTACTTCTTCACTAGATATGTTATGTTTATAACTTCTTATTGCATTCATTTTCCTATATTCTTCTTTCTTATTCATCAAGCAATTATAATTTCTAAAAGTTATTGATTTCTTTATTACATATTTCTTTATTCCCTTTAAGCTCTTATCAATCTGATAACCATACTTATAAGCATAAGCCTTTGCTCTCAATCCAATAAACTCACTCATTAATTTTCCACCCAACTCATCCTTAAACTTACCAATAACCTTTTCATTCTTTTGAGAAAATAACTCGCTCTTCTTGCTGAAATTACTTGTATCATATACTCCCATATTTTTCTTCATATCTTTATAAACATCGTCAGTTTTTATATCTAGGATAAAACTATCAGTGTCCATATGCAACAATGAAACATTTTCACCATACTCTTTCTTTAAGTCATTATACAAATAATCATACATCAATATCTTTGATAAATCAAGAACTGCTGTTCCAATATAAATTGGTTTATCCATTACAATACTTTCCTTTTTCATATGAATTGCAGAAAAGCTCTCTGAAAAAACCTCTTCTCTCTCAAAACTTGGTTTATTTATCAATCACGAAGCTTCTTTCCAAGATGTTGTGAATCTTATGTTTTGCCTGTTTCTAACATTTTCCATAGTCTTTCCAAATACAGCATTATTCATCAATTTATAAAAGTCCCCTTCAAATTTTACTTTTGTATTTGCTCTCATATCTGTATTGAATTGAAGATACTTTTTCACCCAAGGACTTTGTTTAAATTTTAAAACTTGATGAATTTTAGCTACTCTTAATCCTTCTCCCAAAAACTGTTTTAAGCTTCTCTGATGCAAAACATATCCCTCTTTATCATAGAATGTTGTTAATAACTTTTCTGTTGATTTGCCTTTAATATTAAAACTTTTATGATAATCACTAAACCATTCTTTGTTTGGGGTTTCTTTCTCACATGCAAAAGGAAGGTCTTTATGCTTATTATGAAGATCACTCGGGTACCTCAAATCAACTTCAAAATAATAACCTTCTTCTTCGTCATTCAATTCCTCTTGAGAAGAAATAACAATATTCATCAAAGCCTTTTCATAATCCTTTTCTTCCACCCACTCTAATTTACCATAAGGCAGAGATTGAGACATTGCCCATCCATACAAATTATTAGTATCAAAATACATCAAATAATTACTATCTTTTTCACTATCATAATTTGGAAGATATTTATTATTTGCTTTAGCATATCTTTTTGAACATACTTGTGATATTCCACCTCTCTTGGACTTCTCAATCATCAAAAGCATATCGACATCACTGATTAAATCTATATCTTGTTTTGTCATTTTCAACATTGCACTCCAAGCTAAACCAGGAGCTGTGAAATAGTGGGCAGGATCTAATCCATAACAATTTTTATTATGACAGAGTGATCTAAAAGCTTCAAACACATCAGCTAACAATAAAACATCTGTTTTTAGATATAAATCATGATATTCTCCAAGGTTCTTTATCTTAAATATTTTCCATATTGCTTGTGCGTGTTTATATTCCTTATCACTTATCTCTTCTTCATAAAGGTTATGATATAGAAACTTTCTTTTGAAGGAAGTTGTGCTTCTTTAAATCTCATAAATGAATCCACATAATCATAAGGATAAATTCCATTACTTGTAAGAATTTTCTCTTTACTTTGAATTTCATTCCTTGTTTGAATTTCCTCTCTTGTGAGAATTCCTTCTTTAATCAGAATTTCATCTTTAATGAGAATTTCCTCTTTAGTTAGAATTTCATTCATTGTTCGAATTTTCTTTTTAATTAGAATTTCATCTTCAGTTAGAATTTCTTCATTAATTTCCTCATTAATTAGAATTTCCTCTTTACTTTGAATTCTCTCTTTAATCTGAATTTCCTCTTTAGTGAGAATTTCCTCTTTTGGAAAGAATGAATTAAGATTTGGAAAAGAGTCCGTGGAGCTTAGATTTGATGCGAGGTAGGCTCGTGGTGTTCCCATAAACTTGTAAGAATCTAGAAACCTAATACGAGTTAAAGGTTTTGTGAATATCATTTTTGTAAATGAAATATACTTTTGACTTGTGTTTGTTATGGCAGAAATATTCCCTGGTGTTTTTGAAAGTTCATTTATAAATAGATGTGTATCATAGTTGGCGCTGTTGTGAAGAAAGACTGGAATAAAAGAAGGTAATTTATAATTAAGATTACAACAGGAATGAGCGGGACCTCTATATTTACCAGTAAGATGACAATGATCCCTAACTTTAGACTCCTTAATTTCCCCCTCACAAATATGACAGATATTGTTCTTTCTAAATTCTAATTTTTCTTCGTTGGTTAATTTCATCGGTTCATTTGTTTCTTTCATTAATTTAGTGAGTCTTATACAATCCTTTTCTAATCGTTTCACAAACTCTTGTGAAGCTTTTTTTCCACTATAATGTTCAAGTTTGTTATACTTTTCTCCAACAGATGATTTGATATAATAACAGAAACCACAAGGAATATGTTTTTGATATTTATTTGTATATGATTCTTTTGGATTAGGAGAAGCAGTATTTATCTTTTTAAGGATACACTCAAAATCAGCATATATCACACATGGGTGCATGATAGATTTATTATAATCTTCAAAATAAATCTTTTCACCAGGTTTAGGCATTGTAATTACAGCTGATTTATGATTACTACAATATTTTGAATGTTGTTCTAATCGTTCTTTTGTATGAAATGAATTAAGACATCGCTTCCAAGGATATATTTTGTTTGCTGTTCTGAATACCTGAGAAGAGATTCATCTTGATAAATTATTGATGTATGTGTAATGTGAATTATTTCCAACACTAAAATATAAAAGATCAATGTGTGTTTCTTCATTTTTATAGTTGTTTGAAATTTTTAATATTTGAACTTTGTTTGTATCCGTTAATCCATCTACATTAACAGAAAGATTATTCTTTTTCTCAAATTTAGGAATATCTGTTAGTGGCATTGGGAATTAAAAATCTTTAATGTCCAAGGTATTCTCATATTTCATGTATTGTTTTACTCTTTCTGAATTACATTTTGGTGGATGAAAGTGAGCAAGAACAGACCAGAGAAAACATTTATTATCATTGTTCTTAATATTAACAACTGCCTTCTTTAGTTTTATTTCTTTTGGTAATTCAATATAAGAAGAAGCTTTAAGAGGGTTTGATTTTAGAATGTGTATATCTAAAAAGATGATTTTAAAAAAATTGAATCCACTTCCTACCACTGTATTATCAACATCCTCCTCTTGTTTTGATAGTTCTTCATAAACCCCACTATTCAAAAAATCTTGAAATGATGTTATAAAATGAAGATCTGTTCTCATATAAGGAGTTTGTTCTTCATCTTGTCTTTTCATATTCATTTTCACTCCCATATAAAACTTTAAAGTTTTCATTTCTTTTAATGTCTTTTTAATAACTTTTTCAACATCAAGTTAAACTATTCCAATTGATTCAGCTATTGATGATGGACCGTGCTCTCCAAATTGAAAAATCCTTATTTTTATATGCCCTTTAAATGCCCCATCAGTGTTTTCAATATAATAGTCTCCCTTTACTTTAAACTCATTTTTCTTGTGTTTTTGTGATTGAAGATGTCTATTATAACTTCTCTTCAAAACATCCTTTGAACAGATATCACAATGTTTTCTTTCCAACTCAAGAGGAGATATTTTATGAAATGGATTAAATGTGTGTTTGTTGGTTCAGAGGTGTTTTCTATAATGTTTATATTCGTGATTACAAACATCGCAGTATGTTGTATTCACCATATTTATATAATAAATCTTTGCTTAAACTAAAAATTTCTTGATGAAAATTTCGTTTATTTTACAGGTGAATCTGTGCTTAAAACCATTTTATCCTCCAACTTTTTCACTTAATAAATACAATGTTTCAAGACACAAAAGACAAGTTTCAATCAATCTCTTCATTTGTTAAAGAGACTGAGAAATATGTCAAGGATGTAAAATTGAACAAAGATAAATATAACAACTATTGGATAAAAACAATTATGGTGGATATGATGAGTTTTTCAATTTCCTTCAGTGGAAGGGCTTTTAGTATATCTGGTAAAACATCAATTAAAGTATCTCTAACAAAAGTTTCTCCTCTCCTTCTGGTAATATATTCAAAACTAGAAAAAGCAATGAAACAAGAAAAAGTATCAAAAAACAAAAACCTTATGGATGAAGCTTGAGAAAGAAAAGATAAGACCATCTGTAATATGCAAGGAGAAATTTGTATTTTTTTCAACAACTCTAAAGATGTAAATCCTGATGAAATAAAGGATGTTAATATATCAGGTGAAATGACATTTCGTTCAATAGTAGTTAACGATCATTTTAAAATTACCTTTATTTTAAAAATGTTGTCGTTGAATCTGGTAATGAAAAAAAGTATATCGATATCGATGGTAATATTATTAAATACGAGTCAATATACAACTGAAAGTATAGATGAATTTCAGTTTAAGTAAAGTTTTACTTTATAAATATGCTAGACTTTCCTGATTCTCCATATGACAAATTTGAGAATTGTCCTGCGTGTGAAAGACGGGGATTAAACACAGTCAAAAGCCTATAAACAATGTATATTCTGTGATTATCTTCTAATTAATGATAATAAAAAATATAAAAAGGAAAATAATTCTTTTAGATTTACACCAAAAATGAATTACTTTACAAGATTGATTAGAGAAATGAATGCAAAGTATGAGGGTGATAACACACCTTTCCTTTCAAGGGAAGAAACTGAACGTATTAGAGAAATGTTCAAAGGATTGTTGTTATATATTATTCATGGATGTGATTTTCAGGGAAATATCAACACAAGATATTATATAAATAAAATAATGGATTATCTTGAAACTAAACCTGAACTTAGGATAAAATATAGAGTTTCTAAAAAAGCCAATAATAAATTAAATAACCTGTTTTCCAAATATATAAATGAATGATTTTTTACCCATTTGGGAAAATAAGATAAAATTTAACAACCATAAAAATCTCCCAAATTCATTAAGATGTCTCATAGTTGGTTCAAGTGGATGTGGAAAAACCTGCTTACTTTTAAAGATGCTCCTCACTCCCAACTTTTTAGATTATGATAATTTAATAATTTTCACAAAGTCGAGTTTTCAACCAGAGTATAAACTACTCTCACAAGGTTTTAATGCTGGTCTTCAAAAAGAAGATATAATCGGTTTATTTAAACGTCAAAAAACCTAAATGATTATAACATTGAAGATATAATTCAACTATTTTGTGATACACAGAGATGTAAAAAGAAATCAAATCCGATAACTTGTATTCTTAGTGATAATACGGATGATATCCCGTCTCCCCAAGATTTGGATAAATCAAAAAAGAACCTCGTTATCTTTAATGATTGTGTTAATGAGAGAAACTAAATGGTAATGGACAGCTACTACACAAGAGGGAGACATTTTTCTTGCAATTGTGTTTATCTTAGTCAATCGTACTTTCAACTTCCTCGTCGTTCCATCAGAAACAATGCTAATACTTTTATTTTATTCAAGTTAAATTCAATAGATATCAATCATTTTTGGAGAGATAATTGTTCTACATTATGTAGTAAAAAGAAATTTGAGGATTACATGAAGCACACGACTGAAAAATATAAATATATTGTTGTGGAACAAGATGGGATATTAAGGGATATCTTTTTTGTTTTATAAACAATTACATATATAAATGACAACTATTATTGTAAATCTTGTGGGTAAATCTGCTTCTGGAAAAAACTTTCATAAATCAAGGTTCTTGTGTAGTACAAATGAGAATATTGTAAATTTACTTAAAAAACACCCCGTGATACGCATTGTATCAACAACAACTAGAGCAATAAGACCTGGAGAAGTAAAAGGTGAATATTATCACTATATTTCAGTGGAGGAACATATGCGATTGAGGAATGAAGGTCAAATATTTGAGGAGGTTTCTCTTGGTACAACAAAATATTCACATTGTAAGAGTGAGTTAAGGAAACTAAAATCTGGTGGTCTTAGGATATTAGAAACTAGTCCAGAAGGAACGAGACAAATTATTAAACATCTGAGCGGAGTGAAGATTTTATCATTCCGTTTTGATGTTGATGAAGAAACTCAACGCAAACGTATGAAAAGCAGAGATGCAAGTCTTAGTGAAGAAGAAATTACAACTTGCATTAATGTTACTAAAGACTTTGATGAAATATTTTAAGAAAAGCATTTATTTGAACACATCCACTTGAATGATGAAGAAAAGGAAAATTTCCCTGTTGATCTTTACAATTCATTAAATGATATTTTACAATAAATAAATGGATGCAAAAGAAAGAGCAAGAAGATTTAAGGAACATCAAGAGTTGGTTTCAAAAGTTGTAAAACAACAGGAAGACATAAAGAAGAAACGCAGACAGAAACTAACGGGCGAAGAAGCATTTGAAAGAAAACAAGAGAAAATTTTTAAACCACTTTTAAAAACTTCCCAAGAAAAAATGAAAGATGTTTCCACAGTTCCCACAGTAGAATATACTCCGAAAAAAACTTCAAATGTTAAAAGA
This sequence comes from Eptatretus burgeri, assembly GCF_056783735.1. NCBI lineage: Eukaryota > Metazoa > Chordata > Myxini > Myxiniformes > Myxinidae > Eptatretus > Eptatretus burgeri. The sequence continues at coordinate 133,889,458 of NC_140963.1, forward strand.
TTTTGATCAAATAACGGAGGAAGAATTAGAGCATTTAGGAGAATTAGAATATGAAGATGAAGGTTTATTTCAACAACTGAAAGAGATTAATCGACCCCCTGATTATATTATGAATGCTCTTCAAAACAATGAATATTCAACGGATTTCAAAAACCAAAGCAGGACTCATTCCAACAGAACAACCAGCAATATTTCATCTTGTTCAAGAAAAGGAATTGATATTTAATGATGAATTAATGTTCTTGGGTTCTGCTCAACCCCTTGTTAAACTCACTCCGAGATTAATGTTTCTTCTCACAAAAGATGGAAGACAAGTTTCAACTGTGAGGGATGAATCAAAGTATATTGATAAACCATTGGACATGAAAAATAATGATGATAGAGTATATATTGATCTGCTGAAGACTCTAAATTATAGGGTTCGTATTTCTAGTAAAAGTAGGAAAAATGAGAAGGAGAAACACATTATTCAGGCTTTAAGTATCCTTGGTTCAGGTATTAGTTTTCTTCCAAATGACCCATCGCAATTAGTTAATAGACTGTTATTGTTGTTCGGTAGTAAGAAAGCTAGAAATAACAATTGTTTTAATGAAGCATCAGCCATTTTAGACCAGTTGATGAACATGAAAATAATTAATAAATCTCAATATAAAGACATTTTATCTCATATTAAATAAGATGAGAAGCACAATCCTGAGTTTTAATTTCACAACAAGCGACCACACATCTTCATTCCCATACCCACTACAACTTGACCCAACAAAAGAATATGAGGCATCTTTATTGTCCATGGAAACTTATAATACCTTATTTAATATAACTGATAAAAATGACAAGTTTAGTTATAATCCCGGAAGTGGATACAAAACGATAACGGTCTCACCCGGAGCATATGAGATTTCTCAAATATCTTCCTAAATTGCTCGTCTTATGAAAGAACAGGGTGATGAACCAAAAAATATTGTTATGGACATTCAAAAACATACTTCAAAATCAACGATTAAAGTTAAAAATAACTACAAGGTTGATTTCACAATTGATAATTCATTTAGAGAGTTATTGGGTTTCTCCTCAAAAAAGATTGAAACTAATGGGACGTTTTACAGTGATAATGTCATTCAAATATCCTCAGGAATAAATTCGGTGTTAATTCACTGTGATTTGATTGATGGTGCTTATAATGATGGAATAAAAACAAATACAATATTTTCATTCAGCACATACTCAACCCCAATTGGTTATAAATTCAATATGGAACCCAAAAATTTGGTTTATCTCCCTGTGTCAGGAAAAACCATACACAGAGTAAATTTTAGGATAACCGACCAAGATAATCGTATGATTTCTTTTAATGGAGAAGTTATATCCATCAGAATTCACCCACGTGAAGTTTTCCAATAAATAAATATGATGGTTATTGTGAGGAAACACGAGTTGGGAAAATATAAAATAATTACAGGGGATGGGATGTTCCTTTCCCCATACTACAAGGGTGAAGGTATGTATCTTGGTAGAGGATACTATAAACCTAAGAGACAAAGGGGTGTTGGACATCAATTTAGAGGAGATGGGATAATTGATACTCTAATGGGTATTGGTTCAACTATTCTTAAACATAAAGATCTAATTGGTTCAACTGCTTCTGCTGTGGGAAATGTTGCAGGTGTTGTAAAGAGTATAAAAGATGCCCAGAAGGAATCTCATAAATTACAAGCAATAAAAGAAATTAAGAAAGGCAAAACTCAGTTGTCCCCCCCAAGAACGACAGAAAATAATTCAAATACTTGGATCAGGGTTTCAAAAGTTTTAACATCTTTTTTTCCTAAATAAATACAAGTATGGAAGCAATTGATAGCATCTATGATTTGGATGATACTATTATTATCTCAAACTCCACTAAAAAAGAAGATCACTTCAAGGTAAATGCAATAACTGGAACAGACTGGAATACGAATGGTACAAAAAGTTTTTAAATAAATAATCAACAAACCTATTTGAATCTATCCGAAAGTTTCTTGTTGTGTAAATTTAAATTCACTAAGGGTGGGAATAACACAAACGCTACACTTGTAAATGATTTCTTTTGGAAAATGTTTGATAGTGTGTGTTTGTATATTGGAACACAAGAAGTTGAAGCGGTTGATTATGTCTCTGCTGTATCTGAAATGATGAAATTTACACTCTATACATTCAGTGATAGAATGGGAAAGGGGTCTGTCGAAGGTTTTATTCCTGATATGTCAACGGGAACAAACACAGACCCTGGATATACTCAAAGGAAAGGAATGTATAATGATGATACAAAAGCAGAAAATAGTTTTACTGTGGCAGTTCCTCTTAACGGTATATTTGGATTTTGTGATCATGATAAAGTTCTGTATGGTCTTAAAATTAGATTTCAACTACAAAGGAATGATAATGAAAATAGATTGCTTTTTGGTGTTGGTAATGCTTTTGGTGATCAGAATAAATTTGTAATTGAGGAAATGAGTTGGTATATCAGTGAATATACTCCTAATCTTAAAACAGAGGAGATGTTGAATAGAAGACTTAACTCAAAGAAACCACTCAGTGTATCATACCTCAAAAGAAGATGTCAACACGTTAAACTCAACCAAACCACTTACACGTGGAATTTGGGTGTTCTGGAAGGAAAGCCACGATATCTGTGGATCATTTTTAAAAAGCCAGATGGTGCTACTGCGACTGATAAGAATAATGCATTGAGTGATAATGCCAAGGTGAAACAACTTCGCGTTTCTCTAGATGGAACATTTTATCCACGAGATAGATTGGAAATTAATTGGGAAAAAATGATTTTGCTGAAGCATACAAGTCTTACCAAAAGGTGTGTGAAAGTAATGGAAATAAAGAACCTATTTTGGATATGACAGCATTTAAAAGTTTGTATACAATCTATGCGTTTGACCTGAGCGCTCAAAAGGAAACTATAAAGTCTAATCGAGTGGATACTTCCCTATACATTGAAAGAGGAGAGAGAGTGAAGAAGTTGATACATATTGTTTGCTTTTGGAAGAAACAGAATTACAGATTAATACAGATAATGGTGTGGTGATTCGTCTCACATAATTTTTTGTTAAATAAATGAGTGGCAAAGTACCAACTGGGGTATATGTTAATCAAATCAATGTTCATAAACTATCATCTTGTGTTCAAAATCAAAAGCCTTGTACGATTAACGTTAATACAATTCAGAGAAAAGGAGCAGTAAGAATTGATGTTTTGCTCACAAGAGAAGAGGTTAAAATCTTGAATGACACTGGCTTACTTAAAATTAAAATGACAAAACCAATGTTGAAAAAATATTCAATAAGAGAGACGAGTGGAGGATTTCTCCCATTTCTAATTCCTTTATTTGCTGGTTTAAGTGCGGTTGGAGCATTGACGGGTGGTATTTCAACAGCGGTGAAAACTGCCAACGAAAGGAAGGCTCAACTCCAGGCTCAAAAAGAATTGGAAAGACATAACAAAGAGTTGGAGAAACAAATTAGTGGAAGTGGTGTAATTGTAGATTTTGCTGAAAAACTTGAAGGTCTGCCTGATAAAGCGAGATTGTTAGTTGGAGATATGCTTTCTTCTATAGCACAAGCAGGTGTAAAATTAACAAAAAGAGGTAATGGATTATATCTTTCTAATAAATAAATGAGCATTGATGACTGGTTTCAAGAATTTGGAAAGAATACAACATCAAATTTACAACTTGTCAAATATTGTAAGAAATTAAAAATTTATCATGTGGTTATTTGTATGAGAGATTAATTAACAAATGTGCCGAAACATACAAAGAATATTATTATGAACTTAGAAGATAATAATGGGAACGGTTCTCATTGGGTTTGTATTTTTAATAGTCAAGACAAATATTATTTTGATAGTTTTGGTCTTCCACCACCTGTTGAAGTCATGAAATTCTTACAGAATGGTGTTTATCAAACATTTCAAGTCCACGAATTAAATTCCAAGTGTTGTGGTCAATTATGTCTATATGTGTTATTTCAACTCAACAAAAATAAAAAAAATTATGATATTATTTTTAATCTAATATAAATGACTTATGTTGGTAAAGATGGTTCTATCTTTGGTGTATCCCAAGAACTGGATATTGATTTATCAAATTATTACACAAAGGCACAGGCTGAATGACATAAATATAATATAACCAAAAATATTAACATGAAAAATGCTAATAAATTGAAAAATTATCCAAGCCCGACTGACGCGAATGACTTGGTGAGATTAAGCGATTTATCACAATATATATCCTTAAATAAAACGGCCGTGTATTCCAAAGATACAGAAGTGTTGATATTATCTCCAGGTCATACAGAATTCACAGTTCGAATTAAAATAATTTTTTATAAAGAAGGGCGTATCGTTTTTATGATAATAGAACAATGGGGGTATGATATGAATGATTTAGGGTATAATTGGTCATTTAAAATTGACCTCGAAGACCTGGAACAATTAAATCAGTCTCGTAAGGAAGAATATTATCCACTTGGTATCGAGAATGAGTTTTGTGGGGCCACAATTAGTAAACAACAAATAAAAGAATTTAATAAGGGTAAATATAATAATGGTTTTGCCCTTGTTTATATCATGAAAGCAGAAAAAAACAGGATTATATATAATAAGTAAGGAAATACAAAATGATTTAACAATGGGAAGATGGGGAGGTGTTTCGTGCCATAATATTTTTCTAACAGATATTTCTAATACATAAATGACAGCAAGAAGGCTTCAAGAAAATTATCATTTCTGTGTCCAAGCCTACCTTCAAGAAAAGGGTATTCGGTATTTTAATAAATATGTTCTACAACATAAGAATGAGGTATTTTCAATAAAAGATTGGCATTATGCTGATGTTGATAAACCAACAACTTTAGATTTAATTAGAATGTTAAATAATGAAAAAAATATAAAGTTAAGAAAAGGTAAGGCTCTTTTAGAAATTCAAAAGAAATTTTATTGGTTTCCTGTTGTAAAAAAAATTATTTTGGATACAGGAATAACAAGAAATCCTGATGAATATATGTATGATATTCTATGGGGTGTAAGCGATTCAAGGATAATAAGGGATGAGGAAGGAGTTGAAGAAGAGAGGGAAGAGGAGGAAAAGGAGAAGAGAGAGAAGGAGGAGAGGGAGAAGAAAGAGAAGGAGGAAAAAGAGAAGAGAGAGAAGGAGGAGAGGGAGAAGAGAGAGAAGGAGAGGGAGGAAAGAGCGAGACTAAATAAATATGAAAATATGAAAACCGATGAGATTAAAAAAAAGATTGGGGGTATTACAGAAAATAACTCAACCCACCGAGGAGGAAAACAAAGAATTGACAAGCAAATTTGAAAAATTTTCTTCAAGACTATTGTCATCGACAAGATATTCATTTTAATTCGTTTTTCATTTTTTTTCTTAAATAAATGGAGGAGAGAGTGAAGGCATTTCTAAGGATTCTTTATGTTTTAAAAATTAAGATTCAAATGTGCATGTTGGAAACTAAAAAGGTTTTTGCACTCTGCAGGAACTTTACACATAAATAAATGAGTTATTGTCTCAAATGTAAAAAGAAAACTAATACTAAAAATATTTCATATATTAAAAGTAAAAATAACAGGGTTATACAAAAAGGTAAATGTTCGGTGTGTGGTTCAAAAAAAAAATCAATTTATCTCCAAACACAAACTAGGAGGAGATATACAAAAGTTTTTATCAGGAAGTAAATTTACAACTACTGGAATACCAGGGGAGTTACATCTTCCAGGGTATTCTTTCTGTGGTCCAGGCACAAACTTGGATAAAAGATTAGATGAGGCAGACAATCCTAAATCATGGAGTAAACCCATCAATAGAGTTGATGAAGTGTGCATGAGACACGATATTGATTATGGGAATACCACAACTTTGGAAGAAAAGCATGAAGCCGATAGAGAAATGTTGTATAATTTGTCTCTGATACAAAATCCAACCTTGAGATAAAATGTTGATCGTTTCATTGTGAAGAAGATGATCAGTGCTAAATTTAAACTTGGACTTGGGAATTCAAAAAACTTATAGGCTCAAATGATGTCATTAAGACTGAAGAACAATTAGCTGATGAATTACAGAAACCAATATTCACAAAGTTTCGTAGAAGGAAAGTTTATTCCAAGGAAGTTGATTATATCTGGTCCGCTGATTTGATAGAACTCAATAATGATAAGGGGTACAAGTATGCTTTAACCGTTATTGATTTGAGGAGTCGATACGCATGGGTTGTCCCTTTAAAAAACAAAACAGGAAATACTCTTATGTTTGCCTTTCAACAAATATTTAATAAAAGTAAGAGAAAACCTAAAAAAATTGTGGACTGATGAGGGTAGAGAGTTTTATAACAAGACATTTATGAATTTTCTAAAAAATAACAGTATTACATTATACAGTACCTTTAATGAAGGGAAGGCAGTTGTTGTTGAACGTTTTAATCGTACCTTAAAAGAGAGACTATATAAAAAATTCACACAACTCGGTTCACAACAATGGTCATCTTTTATTCAGGATATTGTGGATAAGTATAATGACACGATTCACACGTCAACAAATGTGAAACCATCAGAAACATTTACAAAATTAAAATATGAAAAAAACATTAATGTCAGAAAACCTAAGTTCAAAGTTGGTGATATCGTAAGAATATATAGGTGGAAATCTCATTTTGAAAAGGGTTATACTAAACGATAGACGAACGAACTTTTTAAAATTGTTGATGTAATAGATATGGTTCCTTGGACTTATAAGATATATGATTTGGAAGGGGAAGAGATTTTAGGTTCATTTTATTCACAGGAATTACAAAAGACAAAACTAAGCAGATAATACCCATGGGAGCAATGGGTTGTCCCTTCACTCCCTCCTACTATACACCGTTGTGGACACTCGAGGGCCAAGTCCGAGGTGTATAACAGTATATAATGTGTGTCAAGGGGGGACGTTCTTAGATCTGTGAACCCCAAACACAGAATCCTCAACTGAATAGTTGAGGCTTAACTTTGTTTGTTGATGTGTTGATGTGTGTGTGTGTGTGTGTGTGTGTGTGTGTGTGTGTGTGTGTGTGTGTGTGTGTGTGTGTGTGTGTGTGTGTGTGTGTGTGTGTGTGTGTGTGTGTGTGTGTGTGTGTGTGTGTGTGTGTGTGTGCGTGTCCCAACCCTCACATTCAAAATCTCAACCCCAACTCAATCCTCGCCCAACACAATGTCTTTTTCAAAATGAGATTTCCACCTATATATTTTTTTTACATTTTTTTTTTTTCTCTTCTTCCAATTCAGTCTTTTAAGGCTTTCAGGTTTGATGACGTAGAAAGGGGGAGTAAGCCTGCACTTTCATCTCAGAACGAAAAATGTATATTTTTTATGTTTTTTTCTCTTCTTCCAATTCTGTCGTTTAAGGCTTTCAGGTTTGATGATGTGGAAAAAGGGAGTAAGAACTTTCTTGATAGGTTTAGATCCCAAAGAGTGGGAGCATTTCAAGTCTCCAAAATAAACCCAACTTTCCAAGTCTCCAAGGTATAACCACATTCCTGTTGAGTTTCCAAGATATGTATCACATTGTGAGTTATCAAGCAAGAACCCACATTTCAAGTCTTCAAAAATATAACCATCTATCCAAGACTCCAAGGTGGAATCACAATTTCCAGAAATATAGTGGGTTTCAGTGATAGATCTCACACAGTATAACTGTGGATCATCAAGGAAAACTCCATTTTTCCAATTTTTATGGGTTTCAGTGATATATCTCACATAGTATAACTGTGGATCATCAAGGAAAACTCCATTTTTCCAATTTTTGTGGGTTTCAGTGATAGATCTCACATAGTATAACTGTGGATCATCAAGGAAATCTCCATTTTTCCAATTTTGATGGGTTTCAGTGATAGATCTCACATCGTATAACTGTGGATCATCAAGGAAATCTCCATTTTTCCAATTTTTATGGGTTTCAGTGATAGATCTCACATAGTATAACTGTGGATCATCAAGGAAATCTCCATTTTTCCAATTTTGATGGGTTTCAGTGATAGATCTCACATAGTATAACTGTGGATCATCAAGGAAATCTCCATTTTTCCAATTTTGATGGGTTTCAGTGATAGATCTCACATCGTATAACTGTGGATCAAGGAAATCTCCATTTTTCCAATTTTTATGGGTTTCAGTGATAGATCTCACATAGTATAACTGTGGATCATCAAGGAAATCTCCATTTTTCCAATTTTGATGGGTTTCAGTGATAGATCTCACATAGTATAACTGTGGATCATCAAGGAAATCTCCATTTTTCCAATTTTGATGGGTTTCAGTGATAGATCTCACATATTATAACTGTGGATCATCAAGGAAAACTCCATTTTTCAAAATGTCTGAAAATTGTGAGTCTCCAAGGTAAAACTTGTATTCTGGCTCATCAAGGTATAACTTGTTCAGGGGGTATTGTCTTGATAACTCACAATGAGTACTATTGTTGCAAAACTCTTTCAGGACTTTGGTCTCCAAGGTATAACTCTTTGGTTGGATCATCAAGGACGAACTCGTTCTGTGGGTCTTGGTAGCTCATAAGGTCTTCAACCAAGCCAACAATTTCGCCCCAACTTGTAGCAAAAGCAGTATTTTCATTTCGTATTTCAGATACAATTTCCTGTGAGAGAAAATAATAATGTATAAATCAACTGATTTAATTATTAAATGAGTATGCTTCAGTGAAAGTTTGAAAATAGGAAAACAAAAATCTTACCTCAACAGATAAGAGGTTTGAATCCAGTTCATCAACTTGAAGGTTTAGTTCCATACAAGTCAGAGAGTTCCAAGGAACCCCAGTCATTCCACTCAAGGTCTTGCTCGTTCTGTGGGTCTTGGTCGCTCATAAGGTCTTCAACCAAGCCAACAATTTCGCCCCAAGTTGTAGCAAAAGCAGTATTTTCATTTCGTATTTCAGAAACAATTTCCTGTGAGAGAAAATAATAATGTATTAATCAAGTGATTTAATTATTAAATGAGTATGCTTCAATTAAAGTTTGAAAATAGGAAAATAAAATCTTACCTCAATGGATAAGAGGTTTAGATCCATACAAGTCGGAGAGTTCCAGGCAAGCACACATCACACCATCACCAGCAAAAAAAATGTTTAAAATGGAGCCTGGGCTTGAGGCTTTTCTAGGGAAAGACTGGTGGGTGTGGTTTCCTTTGGAAATTCCCTGGGCAAGCCCACGCAGGTCTTCTTTGGGCAATTTTTCAAAACCATAACATGCTGGAATTTTCTTGTGATTTCTTTGTGAGTCAGAGATGAACTGGAAATGATGTAAGAGTAGGTGGGGCTTAACAAAAGTAAGCGGGGCTTAGGAAAAGTGGGCGTGGCTTATAATAAATACCTCGTGAAAAGTGGGCGGGGCTTAAAGAAAAGTGGGCGGGGCTTATAAAAAATTCCTCGGAAGTGGGCGTGGCTCATGAAATGCCTCGTGAAAGTGGGCGGGGCTGAAAGAAAAGTGGGCAGGGCTTTAAAAAATTCCATTTGAAAGTGGGCGGGCTTATGAAAAGTGGGCGGGGCTTAACAAAAAATAACCTGTGGCTCAGGAGGTGGTCAAACAAGAGCATTAAGAGAAGTTTATCATTTCGTAATGGCACAAAAGGGGTATCTTAAAAAATTTAAATATTCAAATGTTTTGTTTTTCAATATTTTAGATGGGGATTATTGTGCAAAGAAAATTAAACTATTGAAGGAATTTGAGAATGAACAAATCTTTATAGGTTCAATGAGTGAGCTAAACAATATGCATTGGTTATTTGAAAAAGAGTGTCCCGAGGCTGAGACGTTTCAGATATTTCTTTAGAATCACCTTTAACAAATCACATTACCACTTTACGACTTGAACAAATCTTTATCTTATTGCATGGGTTATTTGAAAAAAAAAGTATCCCCAGGTTAAAAGGGGAGACAAATAAATATACCTTGGGATAAAAAGGGGGTTTATTTTTTAGGGAAAAAAATATGAATCGCTGAAAATCCCCCATTCATTTACATGGGGAAAAGTGAGCCAGAACCAGTATATTCACCCTCTCATATACATATACAAACATATCTATACATATATACACACGTATATATATATATATATATATATATATATATATATATATATATATATATATATATATATATATACGTATATATATATATACGTATATATATATATATATATACGTATATATATATATATATATATATATATATACGTATATATATATATATATACGTATATATATATATATATATATATACGTATATATATATATATATATATATATATATATATATATATACGTATATATATATATATATATATATACATATATATATATATATATACACGTATATATATATATATATATACACGTATATATATATATATATATATATATATATATACACGTATATATATATATATATATATATATATATATATATATATATATACACGTATATATATATATATATACACGTATATATATATATATATACACGTATATATATATATATACACGTATATATATATATATATACACGTGTATATATATATATATACACGTATATATATATATATACACGTGTATATATATATATATATACACGTATATATATGTATATATATATATATATATATATTTATATACACGTATATATATATATATATATATATATATATATATATATATATATATATATATATATATATATATATATATATATATATATATATATATATATATATATATATATATATATATATATATATATATATATATATATATATATATATATATATATATACGTAATATATATATATATATATATATATATATATATATATATATATATATATATATATATATATATACGTATATATATATATATATCACGTATATATATATATAATATATATATATATATATATATATATATATATATATGTATATATATATATATGTATGTATATATATACGTATATATATATATGTATATATATATATATATATATATATATA
>NC_140963.1:133903530-133918530 GCF_056783735.1 Eptatretus burgeri
GGTTCCATTAGAGATAAAAACATTTTGCTTAAATAAGATAACCATTTTACTGGCTTGTTTACCACAAACCTTGCAGCTCATCTCAGACCAGGGGCTTAATTATCCAACTCAAAATGTGATGAAAGGCCATCAGGGCACTAGTCAAGCCGGTGGTCTGAGGTGCGTCCCAATGCCCAAGAGAAATGCTGCAAATCATGAAACGTATTGTGCTGTGACCATACATACTGAACACAATCTGTGCGTTCATCACGATTATCATGGCTAAATGTGTAAACTTTTTTCCAATTTCATAACTGAAGAAAACCTGCGTCGTTGGGATCTATGGATCATGTTAGATTCTTGAATAAACAAGCCAGAATGAAGAACGTGCATGCGAAGCTAAAAAGAACAACAATTATTTTCGCCAATTTGATTGTTCTCCAGAACATATGGATTAAAAATGTAACCATCTATGTACAACAAAACACTAAAAATAGTGCGACTTTCAATGATTGAACTTTCAATACAACAGGCTTTATCTGTGTTTTCAAGTGGCAATGCCAAACAAAAACATGTTAGAGTATAGTTGCATGCCCAACTACCACCAAAGCTAATTTTCGGATTTTGCTCATAAGCATACATAAAAAGGGGGAAAGCAAATGAACCAACAAAACGAAGGTCAGATCTTCACAGTGTTTTGTATGTTGCCATGTTCCTTGGCTCACTGCTTGGCATGCACCAGTCATCCGCCTCTTGGTTACTGCAATAATGGCGCCAGGCTGATTTGTTGAACACTGGAAGGCGTTCGACCGATTCACTTGACAATACCTGTGGAGTGTGGCAACACAAGGAATAAATGACAAATATTTAAGAAAGCACTGACACAAATGAGATCACCAGATCCTAAACCATACTCCACCGGTCAAAAGTTTAAGAACCACCCATTTTCCAGTTTTTACTGAAATTTAAGCAGTTTCATGTTTCAATGTACTTTGAAATTAAAGCAGAGAACAAATAAACAATTGCAAATAACAAAAAAAATCATGGAATCGTTTTGTTGAACAAACTTTAATCTAAATTTTTGACTCATCAAAGTAGCCACCTTTTGCAGATAAAACAGCCAAACATACTTGTGGCATTCTTTCTACAATGGAAATCAAATATTGTTCAGAAAGTTCTTCCCAACATTGTTGCAGAAGTCCCCACAAATGTGTTGCGCTTGGAGGTTGCTTTGCTTTCACCCTTCTGTCCAGTTCATCCCAAACCAGCTCGATGAGGTTTAAGTCTGGAGACTGTACTGGCCATTCCATGATTTGAAGACTACCATCTTGTTCTTGTCTTCTAAGGTAGTTCTGACATAGCCTGAGAGTATGTTTTGGGTCATTATCTTTATGTAGGATGAACCCCTGACCAACTCGACGAAGACCAGAGGGTATTGCATGGTACTGCAAAATGCTGTGGTAGCCCTTTTGGTTCAGGGTGCCAGTCGCTCTGTGCAAGTCGCCGACTCGATCCAGCAAAAGAGCCCCAGATCATCACGTTTCCTCCTCCATGTTTGACAGATGATGTCACACACCAAAGAACCATCCTTTCACCTACTCAACAGTGCACAAAAACCCTGTGTCATGAACCAAAGATTTCAAATTTTGATTCATCAGTCCATAAGACCTTCTTCCAGTTTTCAGTCATCCACTGACGGTGCTTCATGGCCAAGGCAAGCCTCTTTTTCTTATTTTGCCATCTTAAGGCCCGATCACACCTTGACGTTTTAGCCAACGTATGCCGATTTTTGAATTTTTTTTCTAAAACGCTGGCACACGTTGAATACGTTATGGGTAAGTTTTGATAACATTGAGAGCACGCTGAAAAACACTGCCATACGTCTTTGTACGTTGGCTTTAAACGTTGTACTTTTCGGTTGTCCTCAAATTTTTTCATGCTTGAAATTTCACGACGTATGCCGGCGTATGACTCACACGTTCCGCTACGCTGGCCACAAGTTGTATGCACGGTCTGCGATCGTTGACAGACGTCAACACATGCTACTTGTAAGGTAATCATAAGTTGAGACACGCCGAGGTAATGTTTAGCGTACCCGAAACTTATTTCTAACCTATGATTAACTTGTTGTTGGCACGTTACGCGATCGTTGCCACACATCGACAGACGTTACTTTTAAGTTACTCATAGGCTGAAAGACGTCGGTATAATGGATCGTCCTTGCGTCAGCGTCCACGGCCACGGCCAGGACACTTATTTGCAGCATTCTTCAAACTTTTCTTCGGCATGACGAGGATGTTCACACTTCGATGTCTAGCTTGGCTATGATTCCAATTGTCCATCGGCAGCGTCTATTTAAAATAGTCGAGTTTGAGCGTTTTAACACGTTCAGAAGAAACGCTTCAAATTTCCAAACCCCAGCGTCAAAAACAAAGGCGAGTGACAGCAATTTAAATCGTTCATTGTAAACAATGAAAATAGCTGAGTGGTACCGTTTAAAAGTCGTTGAGTGTAAAAAAAATCCAATTGTTGAGCGCAAACGTCTACTTTCAATAATGGAGATGCAGCCATTTAAATCGTTGAGTGGCAGCCTATGAACCTACCCGTGGACACGCGGACGCAAGGAGGATCCATCATAACCCACACCCTCCCCCTCACACTCACCTACTACTGCCAACATGAACAAACTACTACTAAGACTTATACTAATACTAATACTAATACTGATACTGTGACTGCTGACATGGATATCGACTCAAAAAGGAACTCGAAAACACTGTTGGGTTCCCCTTTTATGAGCAGCATTTTTATATACCAATTCCCAAAACCGCTGGGAACACGTCTTTATATGGCAGTTGTAAGCTAGAAACACATTCATTTTTTTTTTTTGTCGACCGGAAGACGTCATTGGAATACGTCTACATACGTCAATGTGTGTTGGGACTACGTAAAGAATTGGTTCAAAGCACGTCAAACATAAGTTAGAAATAAGTTTCGCGTAAAAAAGACATTACCGCAACGTGTTTTGACTTATGAGTAGCTTATAAGTAGCCTTTGTGGACGTGTGTAAGCGTCCGCATATCGTGTGTAAAACTTATCCCCATCGCATGCGGAACGTGTGTCATACGCCGAGTACGTCGTAAAATTTTGAACATGTTTAAAATTTCTTGACGTACTCTACTTACTACGACGTATGATAGCGTACTTTAGCGTTCTACTCACGTATACCAAACTTACTTATACCGTATTTGACGTGCCCCCAACGTTTTAGACACATTTTTCTTAGGTCGGCATACGCTGGCAAGATCGCCAAGGTGTGACCGCGATGTTGTCACTTCCATTTCTACGGCAGTTATGATTCGAATCGTTGTGCGTCAGCCTTTTAATAGGCTACGTCACGACATCGTCGGCAATGCGTGCAACGCGCTATGCCGAAGTTAGACTATCGTTGGGCATCGGTTGTGTAGGCCAACAACAGGTTCAGCATTCGTTGGTATAAGTTATCTATAACACAACGAAACGTTCTGTGTCCATTACTAATATGTTATGCATACGACCAACTCGTTATGAATACGTCCGAATCTTTAAAAAAAACATCAAAAGTTCAACGTCAGCCAGCGTTTTACATACATTTTAATACATTGCCATCGCTGGCTAAAACGTCAAGGTGTGACCGGGCCTTTAGCAATGGCTTTCTTACTGCCACTTGACCTGCAACCCTGCACCTGGAAGTCTTCTCTTCACAGTTGAAACTGAGACTTCCTTACTTCGACCAGTGTTAAGCTGTGCTTGAAGCTGCTGTCCTGTGAGCCGCCTATCACGCAAGCTGTCGACTCTCAAAAACTTGTCTTCTGATTGTGTTGTGGCTTTGGGTCTGCCAGACCTCTTCCTGTCAGAGTTTCCTCCAGTTTCCAAGTGCCTTTTGATGGTGTAAGATCATTTGATAGTGATGCAATTTCTCTAAAGGAAAGACCTACACTTTTAAGGGTTATAATGGTCTGTCTGTCTTCCTTTGTTAATTGTCTTTTTCTCTCCATTACGAGAGCAATATTATACTACAACCTGCAGTGCAATATTGTCCAAATAATGCTTCAGAGGGTGCAGCAACACAGTCTGTTCCAACTCCTCCAAAGATACTCCAAAGTCAGTCGCCGACTGTGAATCCTCCATCGTGCAAAGTCCTTCCTCGGCCCTCCTGAGCTCCTGACCACTTACAAAGCTTTTGTCCATAGCCTAATGGAGTGCTGCTCTCCCCTCTGGGATGGTGCTCCTGCCTCCCACCTTTCTCAGCTTCACGCTGTAGAAACCAGGGCATTTCGAATCACCGGCATCTCCCGCAATGAGTCTGAGTCTTTGGGCCTCTCACTCAATCACCACAGGTTGGTCGGTGGTCTTTCTGTCTTCTCCCATCTCCTCTCCAGCCTTGCCCCCCCCCTGCTCTCTCTGTGATTTGTCCCCACCACATTTCCTCAGGGCGCTCAAGGTCAGCCAACAACCCCTTCTGGTAAAACTACCAAAATCACTTATCACTGCTCACCTTCACTCTTTCATTCCTCTTTTTTTCCCCCACCTTTGGAATAAACTCCCTCACTCTATTCTTTCCAAGCCTGGTGTTGGCTTAGTGGTTAGGGTGGCGGCTTGGGATCCAAGGGTCCTGAGTTCAAGCCCCGTTGGCTGCTGAATTAACACCAGGGGGTTGACTCAGCCTGTCATCCTTCCGAGGTCGGCGAAATGA
Organism: Eptatretus burgeri; assembly: GCF_056783735.1. Classification (NCBI taxonomy): domain Eukaryota; kingdom Metazoa; phylum Chordata; class Myxini; order Myxiniformes; family Myxinidae; genus Eptatretus; species Eptatretus burgeri. Next base: position 133,908,245 of record NC_140963.1, read on the forward strand.
GTGCCAGTGTACTGGTCCCGGTGTATGCCCCGGTTAGAATAGGTGTACCATATCCCTGTGTGTCGTAAGAGGCGACCAGGGTTGGCGTCAGGAAGGGCATCCGGCCATAAAACATTGCCTCAAGAAAAAGCCAAACCCCTGCACAGCAGGGAAAAATGGCTGTAAAACGGTCATATATATATATATATATATATATATATATATATATATATATATATATATATATATATATATATATATATATATAGATATATATACTCTATTCTTTCCCATTCTTCCCTCCAGGCTTTCAAAACAGTTGTTCACCACCACCTCTTATCATACCCATCCAAATCCTCGATCTTTTCTACCCCCGATAATCCACCCAAGCCCACTTCCTTCAAATTCCCTGCTTTCCTTCCTGAAAGTCCCTGTAATGTCCATCTTCTATTCCCCATGTTCCCTGTCCCATCCCTCTCCCTTCCACAGATCTCCTGATGTGTTTGTTCCCCACTGTTTTGTCCCTCCCACTCCCACCCCTCTTGTCTCATGCCCCCTTGATGTGCATTGTGTGTTAGCTCTCACACGAGCCTCGACAAGGTATAGAAAAAACAAAACAAAAAAAACAACTGCTTTTATAGAGGGTTTGTAACTAATCAACAAAAGTTGCGACACCTGCAGGAATTGTTTGCATCAACTTTCAAGGCTTAATTTACTTCCATTGCTGCATAACAGCTGCAATTGCTAACCCATTACTTATTCCCTGAAAAGGACCTTTTTAACAACTCTGAAATTGACATTATTTTTCAGTTTTTGGTCACCTAAACTGTTTTTTAAAATTTTTAACATCTGGCAGTTTACTGCTTCGCTTTGTACCATTTCAGGTTATTCACTGGACTTGAACTGCTTAAATTTCAATAAAAACTGAAAAATGGGGGTGTTCTAAATCTTTTGACCGGTCGAGTATGTCCACAAATGTAACGGAACACTTATTGAAAGAGTTGGTCATTGAATTTTGAAGCAAGTTCTCACTCGTGATAATTCTCCTTTGGGAAGTCTCACAGTGTTGATCCGTTGATTCGGTATTTGTTAAAAACGATAACTCAACCGCTTAGTCATAAAACCCTTCCGGATAACCAAACCCTCTTCCAGTTATCGGTCTGAGCTTCGTGAAACGTTGGCTTCTAGCTTCTTCGTTGAAGCTCATCAAAGCTAAGAATTCTGCTCCGGATCTGTCCTGTTTTTGTTTTTGTCATTTCATCCCTGTGTTGTCAATTCTGTTTTGAACCCATTCCCATGTTTCATCCATACACTTTTGGTGCGTATTGCTCAATCTGAGTTAGTGTGTCTGACCTAACTCCAAAGGCCTCAGCTGTAAAGCATGCCTCATTGTCGTTCTTTCATTTCATTCTCAATACCTCCTACCAAAAATAATTCGCTGCTTACTTTAAAAGCTTTTAATGACAATTTAAATGTTTCATTTTCCAAACTTGTTCAACACGAACTCCACAAGATTTATTCTCCTTCATCTCAATTTCTTCCTCATCTTCTTCACACAATTTATTTTCCAAATATGTCGATCACACAAATGCTCGGTCCATGGACCCGTCCCTCTGAACTTCTTGAATGTCTTTCCTCCATTCTTTTAATAACACTGAATTTCATCCCTGCCGTGATGTCCGTTTTCGTTTATCAGAATTATGGATCATGTGAAGGCCAGTCTGCAGAGAATGTCAGCACATGATCATCAACACTTCCCAATCTTTACCTGTATTCCCAGTACGTGTCATGACAATTTATTTATTTATTTTTACAAAATACATATGCACGAATTTACTCACCGGCACACAGCACCGGTGAGCTCCGAATCCTTCCCGTGCAAGTAACAATACTAACACCCTGCCTGTCTTTCACATTCTTACACCATTTGTTATTATTTCAACCAATAACAGCACAACATCCCATATTTGATAAATAAACAGAGAGAAAATGTATCAATGAAATAAGGAACCATTGCCTAAACACAAAGTGTATTTTAAAAAAAAGATTACCTTGATATGTGAAGACCGAGAAGAAGCAATTAATTTTCTAATTCTATTTCTCATTCCTAGTATTAGAATAAGAAAAAGAGCAATCAGAGATTGCAGACCCTCGCCAAGGCTTGGTTTGTGTTGTTTTGTGTGGCGGTCGTGTACTGGTGTGTTTCGTAATTAATAAAAGACAGAACTAGAACTGCCAGCAATGATGACTGGGAACCACGATATACCACTTTGATGCAACCCCGCTTTGATCAGACACCTGACCCTAACCCGTGATGTTTTATAATTGTTCAATTGAATATAGAATGGGATTAAAATAAATTCAATTCCAATCACATGGAAGAAGGAAGGAACCTTCTGGGTTCAGAAGGAACCCAAACAAGCAAAAAGCAAAGATGAAGTCATCAGTAGGAACATGGAGAAGATTCACATTTCAGCTGCTACTCCTCGACCCTCAAGCCCATCTTGGCACAGCCAAGTGAGCCTTAATCAAAAAAAAAACAACCACATCAAACATAAAAAAATAAAAATTCTGGCTGCCAGACCATGTGTCTGATCAAGTTGAAATTTAAAGCATGTATTCCCCATCACTACAAGATCACAACTGTGAAGTTTGACGTTGATTGATTTAGCCGTTCCAGAGAAAAAATTATTTAATATTTTTCTTAAATTCAATGTCTTAAATTCAATTTCTTAAATTCAATATGTCTGCCAAACAATGTGACATCAATTATTCCTGAACAACCTTGTACACACATGCCTTGGGGAACATTTGTGTGAAGTTTCCCCTCGATCTGTCCAACCATTTCGGAGAAGAAGATTTTTGAAGGTTTTTATTTTATTTTTATACAATATGGCTGCTGAATCACGTGACCGATAACGTCATCAAAAAATTATTTGTGGACCATTTTATCCCCAGATGACCCTCAAAAATTTTCATACTGATCGGATGTAGTGTTCTGCATATGCAATTATGTCATAAGGAAGGCACCGATGATGTCATAAAAAAATCACACTCGTTCCCCATATTTTTTCCTTGGTGAGGTTTCAGAGATAGAGGTCCAAAGTTTTTCCGTTTTTCCAACATGGCTGCCACACCACGTGACCTATGATGTCATAATTATCATTGAAACATTCCACAGCAGTAGTCGCACCAATGGTGAAAATTTCGTCTCAATCTGACAGTGATTGCAGAGAAAAACATAAGTTCTGTGTGGACAAAAACAAACAAACAAATGGACCCAAATGCAATACCCTCTCCTTCAGCGAGGGTAATAAAAAAAATTTCCTCCTCAATTGGTTGCAGCAAGCATGAGTCCTGCTGGTTAGCAAAGGGAAATGTCTGTTATGACCATTCTGTGCATCTGTAAATGAGTTGACAAGTGCATCATTTTACATGGGACATTCCATTTTGCATCATTTTGGCAGTTTGGGTCTACCTGTGTAGGTAAGGAACAAAGAGATCGACATCAGCACCAACCAGAACAGCTTCAACTCAACAATAATCATGGTATCACTTGAACATATAATGGTGGTATCACTTGATGGTGATATCATGGTATCATCGTAATCATGGTATCACTTGAACATAACATGGTATCACTTGAACAATTGAACTCAACGATAATCAATGTATCACTTGAACATATAACGGTCAGGAACCAGTATATGGTCCAGTTTGTGGCACCTTGTCCTTCAATATGCAAGGAAAGCGAAAAATGTTCATCTGTTGGAAGCAAGCACATAATATAGAAACCTACACGGGACAGACAAAGAAACAGACACAGACAAAGAGAGCGAGAGAGATGGAATTGTTAATCCTCGTGGTCAAGGCAAATCCACCCACCATTTCCTCAAAGTCCTCATGGCAATTAATTTGCAGACAGAGTTGCTGGTCATAAGGCAAGGCAGACAAAATGAGCAGTTCCAGCTCAGAATGCGAGTCATTCTTTACATAGCTACTTCCTCCATAGGAACACAAGTGCCGATTAAAGTCAGTGCTCCATGACAGCACCTCACTCTGGTATGCAGCAGAAGGCCTGATATGACGTACAACATGTCAAGACATGCTCAGCACCGTCCTCTCCAGAATGTATGAGGGTTGACCTCCAATTAATGACTGTTCACTGCTAACCAATTGACTTGCTTCCATGCCAGGGATAGACACTTGATACTGTCCCTTACCATCTGCTAGTTTCAAAATAGCCCTGTGGGGTTAGCAACAGAATATTCCCGGTGGTAATAAGGATCAAGCAACATAGGTTAATACTTTCTTTGGTTAAAAATAAATGCTTGGATTCTGTCCTGATCTCTCGACTCTGGACATGCTGAACGGTTCCTATCTCAGCAATGGTGAGAGACCCTGAATCTCAATGAGGCATCAGGACCATCTTCCTGAACATATGTCAAGCATTCAACACAGTCTAGCATCCTATTTTCCTTTCCAAATGCACTGTCTGTGGCACACAAGGCCGCATTCACTCCTGGATTTCTGACTTCCTCCATGAATGCAGTCAAGGCATTGCTGAGAATGAAATCCTCTCCTCTACTCGACCTACCTCTCCCAGTGGAGGCTGGAGTGCTCCAAGCAAGTGTCTTGGTTTCGGTCTTGTTCCTCATCTACATAAATGACCTCTCCAATATGGTAGGAAAAGGAATTAGAAGGGAACTTTGACATGGCAAGTACAAAAATGAACGACGCCTATTTGGAGAAACGCAATTAGGAATGCAACAGCTTAAGTATGGCCTGCAGTTTTGCAAGGATTTGTGAGCTCAAATTACTATGGTATGGTGTGAATATTGATCCCATGCTGATTTGTTAAGCCAACTTCAGGTGCAGTGGTGGCCACAAGTGGTTGTGGATTCAAATCCATCTGAAGAGGCAGCAGTATTAGGAATTTAGATTCAAAGGTTCTGGAAGTTAAACTAGTCTTGGAGGAAAAGCCACATCACTGTTGGAATTGTCAGCAATAAACTGCTGACTCATTAATGGCCTTTGGGGTGAGAGGAATCTGCCTGCCTCACCTGGTCTGGTCACAGATGACACCAGTCCAAACATTGTGGTTGACGAGCTCTCAATGCACTGGCATCTTTGCCACCCCTCCCACAAATGTTTGCTTTGGACAATCCGAGCTACCTGCTCTATGGGTTTGGGTTTAATAAAATTGATTGCGGAGGAATGGGGTGGGGGACTGGTACGTGTTAACACTTTCTGTTGTCTTCATGAATTTTCCATATCGCATCGAAACTGAAATCATTATAAAGGAATGTTCTTATGAACAAGTCTAAAAGTTTTTCCTATTAACAAATCTAAACTAAGAAGAAACCTCCTGACCAAATAAGTGAGACTTCCTGATTGAGAAGTGTTATACAAAGAATAAGGAAATAATATCTTTCAGTAAAAAATATGTTCGAACCTATAACCAAGCAAAGAGGACACAAAAGAAAGACAAAAACAAGTGTTGTTCACCTTAAGATAGATGACTGCACTCGTTCCAAATCCCTCCACGGAGTAAAGCTGCAGGTCTCCCTGGAAGTAGCGGGCGTAAAGACGAGATATGGGTAGTCCATATCCAAAGCCAGCCTAAAAAAAATAATTCAATATATATATATATATATATATATATATATATATATATATATATATATATATATATATATATATATATATATATATACATATAAAGGATTAGTAGAGTGACAAGGCCACACAGAAATCGGAACTACAAAGGAGGAAAAAGGATTCACTTACAAATCATTAATCATTACCGCAGAGAAAAGCAGAACAAGAAGAAAATAATACGAGGAAGATGTGGGGGGGGGGGAGGGGGTTGAGAGAAGAAATGAAAAGCGAGTGTGAAATCTAAAATGGGAGCGTGGTGTGGTGAGGAGGGAGAGACACAAAGGTGCAGTACGTGGCTCAGGTTGGAGGAGGAGACAACACCACAGAGATCGTCAAACATTGACAGACACACAGCCAGCCGCCATGACACCATACTTTAAAATGACTGTCCACGAGAGGCGAGAGGGACAGAAGGGAACAAAAATTCCAGCATTGCTATTTGCCATTATGAAACCCTCACAATGAAGTGAAATTCCTCAAATATTCTTTTTGGGGTGAAGAACAATCTTTTGAGTGAAAGTAACAACAACTGTATCGATTTTTGTTCGTTGTAGGGGGTTCTCTCAACAATGATTGCTTTTTGATTACTCATTCCTTCCAAATGAATAAATAGCTAAATTTTACCTTGACAACAACCGAGCCAAAAAAGTGGATATATTCTTTCCAAAATGGATATATTCTTACACTCTCACTCTCTCTTTCAGAAAGGACTGTCTGGCAAACCCACCTATCTACTTTCTTAACAAACCTCTTGAGGAAGTTCAGTCATTAAAACTCCTGGGTCTCACTATCAGCCATGATGTTTCTTGGGCAAACCACATTTCAAAGTACGCCTCAAAAGTAAGCCACCGACTGGGCATTCTCCATCATACGATGTCCTTCCTTAGCACACCTGGACTGCTATTCCCCTACAAGGCTTTCATCCGCAGCTTGATTGAGTAATGCTCTCCCCTCTGGACTGGCTCTCCTGCCTCACATCTTGCTCAGCTTGACGCCATGGAAACCAACACTTACAAGATTATTGCAATCGCCCATGATGAAGCCGAGTCCATAGCTCCATCACTTTGTCATCGCACCCAGGTTGGTGGTCTCTGTCTTCTACTGTCTCCTTTCTGGTCTCAAACCCGTTTTTAAAAGACGAGTCTAATAATTAATATTTTTTTAAAGCATTGCAGTGAAGTATAATTATAAAGCAATATATGTATTTGTATATTGTAATCAGTAACAAAAGCGCAAGTGAGCACAATATATGCCCTAACAAGAAGGTATATACAGAATTGCAAAAAAAATTTTCTCAAACAATTTTTTTTGGGGGGGGGGGTTGGAAATCACTTAAAACATGTAGAAATGCAAAAAAAGAAATCGAAATTTTGTTGAAAAAAAAAGTTGCAAAAATTTTTTTTTCTCTTACAAATTTTTTTTTTGGGGGGGGGGTTGGAAATCACTTAAAACATGTAGAAATGCAAAAAAAATTTCTCTAACAATTTTTTTGGGGGGGGGACCAAGTGCATGATCCTTGGACCATACCTAACCCCCCCCACCAAGTTTCGTCGAAATCCGTCGAGGAGTTTTTCCGTAATACTGTTCACAAACAAACACACAAACAAACAGAAAGGGGTGAAAACAGTAACCTCCGATCTTCGATGGCGGAGGTTAAAAATAACTTGCATCAAAAAATTTAACATTTCACGCTGACGCTGACGCTCACGCTCACGCCGGGGGTATCGCTTTAGCTCTCTGTTCTTCGAACAGGCGAGCTAAAAAAGAAGAAGCAGGAATTGGTTGCATCCGTATTGTGTAAATACACCAAAAAATTAATGTGTAAATACATCAACATTTCTGGTATTTTCCGAAAGTGCATTGCTTGAGTTATTTCATATTCAAACAACAAAATCCCATGAATCAAACCTTATGAAAATTTCGAAATATTTGTTTTCAAGGAAAGCATGATGAAAAAATTGAAAACCTCTCCACATGCAGCCACGTACGTACCGACGGTGTGGCCCTGTCCACGTCCATGCGTGGAAGAGGGGCAGTGGAGTACATGTAATTGAACAAGCGATCAATCTTGCGCAAAAGAACACCGCCTCCATGATCACTCATCTGTACAAGAGTAACCCCTCGAGTTATTCATTTCCACGAGTTCATAAAGTAATCGGTGAACAAACGAACACATGGCTACTCAGGTGCAAAGACAAACCCTGATGGTGAGGTCTTCCTCTCCCAGAGTGACGAGCACATCAATTGGTGGGTAAGTCGCACTACTCTCATGCTGTTCCACTGTTGCACGCATAGAATTCTGCAAATGAATACAGCACATAGATGAGTAGAACTTCCCTCTAATAGTTTTAATGGCTTCCTCTTGCCCTGATATTGTCAGCAACAAATTAATGTTGGTGCCAGAGTTCAGAAAAACGAGAATAAAGCAATGACTTAATTTTTTTTCAAAAGGACATTTTCAGTATCTCCAACAAGGCATCGATACAAATACTCAAAGCTCATCAGTCCGAGGCTTGGGCAATTATTAAACGTAATTAGTAAACTACATAACTGGTTCCAAAGTCACAGGCCGAAACACTGAAAATATGGATGGTAAATGACAAATAACACTTTAAGGGTTAGCTTTAACAGGATACAGGGGCTTCACATTTGGAACGTTGTAAGAGACGTTGCATGATAAGGCCAACTCGGTTTAAATAAGCACATGAAAAAGTTAAATGATATGCAACAAAACGTCCAGTTTACAAACTTCAAAAAGCTCAAAAAGCATGTGATAGAGATGAGAAGGAATGTAGAAAACTTGAATTAGTTTATCAGGATCTTTATCTGCAAAGAGTAAAAAAAATTATTGCAGTCTTTGCATACAAAATAAAAACCATGATCACACTACATATAATTTGGGAAGTGTGTGTTTGTTTGTTTGTTTGTTTGTGGAAACCAGTATTACAAGTCATAATAAAATACGCTAATAGCACACATCATAGAAGTCGGGGGATTGACTTATCCATAAGGACGGATTCTTTGCTAATTGTTGTAAACTGGCATACTACAGAAAATTATTGGAACCATTTTGTCAACCATCCACTCTTGTTCCAAGAAAAATAGGGGCAATACTCCTGGACGCACACCTGGTAGAACAATGACACCGAGGACGAAGTCAACGTAGGACAGAATCAGCAAAATGTACCAATGAACCAATAGTGTAGCAAATACCTATTTTGGGGGGGGCAACAACCCTCCACCCCTCCCCAGAAACCTCCTGCGACCCCCATTTTTTGAATAGCGTGAACAAACTTTGGTCCATCACCGGTGATGAAGGTTTTGATCAAGTTTCATTGAAAATGTGTGTGTAGTTTTGGAGAACAAAGCAAATACAAATTTTGGGGGCCACACCTTCACCCCCACTCCCCCACCGTCGTGTACCTCCTAAGAACCCAATTTTTTTTGAATGCCATGAAAAAAACTTTGTACATCATGGGTGATGAAGGTTGTGGTGAAGTTTCATCGGAATTGTGTGTGTAGTTTCAGAGAAGAAAGGAAATACATATTTTAGAGAGGGCAACCCCCCTGTACATCCCCTTTTTATATATCCCGATTTTTTTTTCAATATCATGAACAACCTTCGGTTCATCATGGGTGATTAAGGAGGTGGTCAAGTTTCATCAGAATTGTACGTTTCGTTTCTGAGAAGAAAACAAATACATATATTGGGGGGCAACTCCCCCCACCCCCATTAAACCCCCTTAGATCCCAAAAATTTTAATGTCTTGAACAATCTTTAGTACATCAGGGTGATGAAGGCTGTACTCAAGTTTCATTAGAATTGTGTGTGTAATTTCGGAGAAGAATGCAAATACCTCTGTTGGGGAGAAACTCCCCCCACAAACTCCCTCTGGAGAACCCCTCAGACCACGATTTATTTTAATGTCATGAACAACCTTTGGTACATCACGAGTGATTAAGGTGGTGGTCAAGTTTCATCGGAATTGTATGTGTAGTTTCTGAGAAGAAAGCAAATACCTATTTTGGAGAGCAACCACCCATAGAACCCCTTCGTGCCCGATTTTTTGTTATTGTTTAATGCCATGAACAAACTTTGGTACATATAAGGCAGGGGTCTCCAACCTGCAGCCCGCGGGCCACATGCGGCCCCTTAGACGGATTTATGCGGCCCGCGGTGCCATATTAAGTTTACATTACAATGCAGCCCGCGATACTGCCAAATTGTCAGGGTCAATGATCAAAGCGTTCTGTAATTTTTATTATGATTTTTATTCATATTAGACACGTGTTTTTAACAGGATTATTCATTTATCATATTCGTTCGCAAAAAATATATATTCAGCACTAAGTTTTGTTTCAATTTCCGCATATTAATTATATATATATATATATATATATATATATATATATTTTTTTTTTTTGGGTGCGGCCCTCCGCCCCTCACCACTTTGGTTTTGTGGCCCACTGCCCAAAAAGGTTGGAGACCCCTGATATAAGGTGATGAAGGTTGTGGTAATGTTTCATAAAAATCATATGTGTAGTTTCAGAGAAGAAGTTGCATGTATTTGTGGACGGAGGGACGGACGACACGCCATCTCATAAACTCCTCGAACTACGTTCCAGGTGAGCTAAACATGTTAAAA
>NC_140963.1:133923530-133928530 GCF_056783735.1 Eptatretus burgeri
GTTGACCGGTGTTACCTCAATTATCATTGGGGTCAGCTTATTGGACACAACTACAGCAACTCCTTGGGTATGGTAACCATCAGAGCGACCAGACCAATAGTAGGTGTAACCACCCACCATTATCTCGCCGCAATCCGGTCTCCGAACCTCAGAGAGAGCTGCAATCCCGATGTCCAAACGCTTGAGCTCAGATGATAACAGAGACAGGTGATCATCCTCTCTTAGGGATAGGACATTCCAGGCACCCACCCGAAGGGACCGCCTCAGGTTAACCCAAGGAGACCGCCGTCTGGTGGACGACACCTCAGCACCACTCCGACACACTCTCCCGCAATCTGACCCAGGGATGTTACCCCGCCTATCAAAGATTGGGGGTCCCGAAGGCTTTGCCCCAATCCCATCATCCGGTGAGCTGCCCTGCGAAGGGAAGCTGCACAGGAGGTACTCCCACGGAGTGGGTTTTCAGATTTTTTGCGTTTTTGCGTTTTGCGGAATGAAGCGTTTTACGGTGGCTGGAGTGCAAATCCTGCCACCAACCTCCTAATAAGAAGTAACCCAACTGCAGGAGGACGTCCGCAGACACAGTTGGGCACTAGATATGGATGGCCGTTGGCTCACAAGGAGCTCCTCCGCCCTTTGACAGGTTTTGTTTTTAATCCTGCTGGGTGTCCATATCCAAACACCCTCCTCACCAGAAAACCTGGTGGGGGAGACGGTTTAGTCGCCGACAACCCGACCATGGAACAGGTTAGTACAGGTTTACATGGTACCTGTAGCAGGTCACAGATCGAACCTGACCTGACACAACCTATATATATATATATATATATATATATATATATATATATATATATATATATATATATATATATATATATATATATATATATATATATATACATATTGTTACAAATTCTGCGCCCACCGGCGTGCGAATAGCCGCTTTAGCCAATGGCGCCAGTCTCGCCCACCGAATGGACAATTCAGTCACGACTTTCCGGAACAATGCCGGAAACCAGTCACGGGTGTGCTCCAAGCGCACACCACGGCCTAGTCAACACTATACCCGCGCACGACAGGGTCAATCGCCGAATTATCGATATACCTAAGTATTTGCGGGGCAGACTACCAACAGACCGTACCTCAGCGAGGTCTGCTTGGACACGAACCGCTTAAGCGGCTTGTTCCATTCTGGGATAACCGAGCGGTGTATTACCGCGAGACCTCGCTGGACCCAATTCTTTTCTCGGCTATTAAAAAGCCCGCGACCATTCCGAAATACAATACGGCGGTTCAATTGGGAAAGAAGACACAACGAATGGGTTAAGATTTAAACACGTACATTTATTCACACACGTATGCAGTCAGGTATGCAAAACACTAAGATGCACGAAAGCAGGAAAGCAATGGAATTGGCGGGAAGAGACAAGACGCAAGCAAGACAAAGCACTACAACCGTCTATTATTTATTATTCACAAGCACTTAAACAGTTCTACTTGCGAACATGGCACCACAACATTCACACAAATAAACAAGGAAAGACCCCCTCAAAGACAAGGGGGTCAGACTGGGCCCGTAGGCCTTTATAACGTGGAGCTTGGCGGACCGAAGGAGTTCCACGACACCGTTGCATGTTACCTCCACCCTCGTGGCGCCTCGATGGGAGATGGTGGGGAGATGTCGTTGTTATGAAGGCGGTGTGGAGAGGTGGTTGGTGGTTGATGTGGTGGCGTGCAGAAGATGGTTGGCATGATGGAGAAGGTGGTTGGTGGGTGGCGTGGTGGAGAAGGTGGTTGGTGGGTGGCGTGGTGGAGAAGGTGGTTGGTGGCTGGCGTTGTGGTTGGTCCAAAATAACGATAGTAAAGAAAAATGGCTAACTCAAAGATCACAGCCCTGTCCACACGGATAACTCCCATTAAACAACGGTGGGGAAATATAACTGAACACGGACTTATCGGCATAACTGAACTAAGGACCTATATGGTGTTCTGTGAATTTCCACAGCCATAACAATAACAATATATATATATATATATATATATATATATATATATATATATATATATATATACATACATACATACACACAATCAAGCGCCGCATTATGATGTTCCGGTCAACGATGGACTGCTGAAAGATTATAATGGAGCTGAAAAATTTTTTCACCGAGTGATGTCGTAGCCGTCCTAGCACTGCCAGTCGTATAAAAGTACAGGATAGCACATACAATTATATACAGTACATAATACTTCATAATGATAATAAATGACAGTGTGGCCCCATTATATTGCGATCGTTGAGGTCCATAAAATGTCATTGCAAAAAAGCAGGATCGTGCTAAATCGGCATTCAAGGAAATCGGCTTTCAAACTGAACCAATGTTTGCACGTTTATCTTCTAGCATGCAAAAATGCAAAAAAAAATTCTCTATTTTTTGGGGGGTGGGGGTAACAATTTTTTGGGGGGGGGTTGGAAATCACTTAAAACATGTAGAAATGCAAAAAAAAAAATTCTCCAACAATTTTTTTTGGGGGTGTAACATTTTTTGGGGGGGGGGGTGGAAATCACTTAAAACATGGAGAAATGCAAAAAAAATTCTTTGGGGGGGGGGAAATTTGTGGGGGGGGGGGTTGGAAATCACTTAAAACATGTAGAAATGCAAAAAAAAAATTTTTTTTCTCTAACAATTTTTTTTGGGGGGGGACCAAGTCCAAAATTTAATGGCATGATCCTTGGACCATACCTAACCCCCCCCCCCCCACCAAGTTTCGTCGAAATCCGTAATACTGTTCGTAAACAAACAAACAGAAAGGGGTGAAAACAGTAACCTCCATCCATCTTCGAAGATGGCGGAGGTTAATTAAAACACAAATTTATTTTTAGTGAAGCTTTTTGTGTTGTTAAAACAATCGCACTGTTCTGAAAATATATCACACAATTGACAGGTGCTCGTTTATTTCTCTTCCACACGTGGACCGACGGATTCCTGCAGCAAGCTAAAGTAAACATCCCCAGTGACAGTTTGGTCAAAAAAGAATGGCCCTAGGATGCCCAATGCTGATATCCCACACCACACTGTAACCCCTGGTAAGTTTAAATGGTGTTCCATAGTAACATGCAGATTTTCAGGAGCCCAGTGGGTGCAAATGTGTCGGTTAATTGAGCCATTTAACTTGAAGCTGGCCTCATCGCTCCAAACAATTTTGGATGGAAATGCTGCATCTTCTTCGCATTTGCCCAGGTACCACTCACAAAATTCAGCTCTCCGGTCAGGATCGTCTTCATTTAGAGCGTGGATTAATTTTGGAATGTAACTTTTCCAATTAATTCGCTTCAAAATGCGATGGGCGCTTGATTTTGGGATTCTGTCTCACGAGCCATTTGTTGTACAGATTTCCGTGGGGATCGGTGAAGGGTTTCCAGCAATTGATTTTCCTTTGCGGGGGTGGTTGATGACTGTGGTCTTCCTGAACGCTCCTTATGGACGTCATGCACAGTTCCATCTGTTTCAAACATATCTCGGATGCGAGCAATGGTGCGTCGCGTTGGTGGATCTTTGTGAAAATGTCTTCTAAATTGTCTTTGCACTTCCATGATGTTTTCGTGCTTCCAGTAGCACTTTATGATCAATTGTCTTTCTTCAACACCGAGTCGTACTTCTGCCATTATTAGGGTCAATTTGATCTGAAAAGAAATTAAAAATTCAATGAGTTATGAGGAGCCAAGATGTGAGTACATTTTTTTGGGACACCCTGTATATACATATAGTTGCAGTTTTGCAAAACCGGCACAACTTCAAGCAATGGCACACACAATATGGCTGTCCCGAGACAGTTATTTCATTATTATCTGTTTTGAATAGCATTTCCCTTTTGTGTAGTGGGTTTTTGAGAAAATGCATTGCGTGGGCTTTAGTTAAGTGTTTTTCTTTCCATTTTTTACCCATCTTTCATTGTTTTGCATCATTTTGCTTTGCTGTACATGACTGTCCTTCACCCATGCATGCAGAAGGACCACAGCAAAAGGGTTGAGCCATTTGCATATGCGTGTCATTCCCCAACAGACGTTACAACTCAGACTTCACAAGACTCGAACCCCAACGCTGCAGCATTTCATACACCACCACAACGTCTTTATATATATATATATATATATATATATATATATATATATATATATATATATATATATATATATATATATATATATATATATATATTTAAAAATCAACACACCATCGGACCATAACCCAAGCTCGCTTACCTTCACCATTCACAGCCACAACAAGCAACCAACCACCTCCATCACAAATCATACTACAACCGCTAGAATTGTTCTTCAACCACGGCGCCGTTCCAACTACCATCTCAACCACTTGCCTTTGATCGACGACAGCAACCACCATCGAGCCTGCTCGGGGCACCACTTCGCCCCCGCTCAGAGTGCAACGACCAAACCAAACTTGCTGCCATCTAGTGTGTTTACAATGGCATTTCTGTTGTTCCTCCCTTCTGTTGTTCCTCCCATTTCACACAAGTGTGTGTGTGTGTGTGTGTGTGTGTGTGTGTGTGTGTGTGTGTGTGTGTGTGTCGGCACAACCATAGCGCTGCCAGGGAACCATCCGTGACGCTCCAGGATGCTTGCACTACCAGTGGGGAGCGAAGCACACTGCCTCCATTTCAAATCGGGAGATCACCCCCATGGCCCGGCTCAAAGACTAATGGAGCCATTTCCGGTCTGACAGCTTCGCAGAGCAGGTGACGTCAGGACGCAGGCAAAGTCTGGGCCAATGAATACAGCACGCTCGGAACACGAGGGGCAGAGATTGGTTGCCACGCGGCACAGTTGCGCCTGCGAGGGACGCTGGGCTCCACCCCACTCGGATCGTATAAAATAGTGGGTTCAGAAGAATTCAGGAGTTCTTGTCGATATTTCAGAGAAGGTTCTTTCAGAGGTTCTTTTTTTTGGAAGGTTTTTCATGGCGTTTTCATGAGGTTCA
>NC_140963.1:133933530-134043530 GCF_056783735.1 Eptatretus burgeri
TATATATATATATATATATATATATATATATATATCTTCTTCTTCTTTCGGCTGCTCCCGTTTGGGGTCGCCACAGCGGATCATCCGTATGATCCGCATAGTGATTTGGCACATGTTTTATGCCAGATGCCCTTCCTGACGCAACCCTGGTCGCCTCTTACGACACAGGGATATGGTACACCTATTTTTTTAACCGGGGTATACACCGGCGCAGTATACTGGTACTCATTTCGCCGACCTCGGAAGGATGACAGGCTGAGTCAACCCCCTGGTGTATTAATTCAGTGGCTCAACAGGGCTTGAACTCAGGACCTCTTGGATCCCAAGCCACTGCCCTAACCACTGCGCCAACACCAGGCTATATATTGTTGTGGGATATATATATATATATATATATATATATATATATATATATATATATATATATATATATATATATATATATTGTTGTGGGCCAGGGGTCAGTGGCAAGAACGACCACAAGGTGGGAAAAGCTTGCGTCGTCTCCCACCAAACTCCCGGAATTGTAGGCCGTCGCTCGGATAACTCCGCGAGCCGGCGGGTCGTTTAACCGACCGTGGTCGCCAATATTTCAACCGCGTTGCGTAGGGTCTATTTCTCTATAACCAATTTACCAAATTAATTATGCGATTTCGACTACCGGGGAAACTACGCCCTCGGCACGTCTTGCTCGAACCGGGTCACTCAACCAACTGCGGTTGAGTTCCAACTACCGACTACCAACTCCGGTTCGGCTGCAGCCGAGCAGAAACTGCCAAAGCCGTGCCGGCTGCAATGAGCGGATTATCGGAGATAAAACCCCGCCTAAACTCAGATCCGAACCATGCTGGACCAATTCAAGAAGGGACAGAAACGAACTGGGAACATTTCTAACAAGTTTTATTTACAGTAAATGAAGACACAAAGCAAGACTTAATGCGAATATGCAAGAAGTATTTACAATGTTCCAAAAACACTTATTCAGTTCTACTTACCAGATGGGCCCACACACAGACACACACACAAATAAAAAGAAACCCAGAGTTCTTTATTGGACCCTCGTAGCTGAGGAGAGAGACAAGCTGGGGGTCAGAGTTCGGATGGGAACCTGGCCGTCGGAGAAAGGGGGTACTCCGTGCTGTGGCACTTGACAATGGTCGCTGGTTTGGTCCCCAGTCGCACGTGTAGGACTCGAGGTTCGTGGTGAAGCTCGGGTGGTGAATGGCCGGGATCCACGGAGGGGGGTCAGGGTCGCTCTTTCCTTCCTTGTGGAGGGCCAGCAGAGACACGTTCGCTGCCTCAACAACCCTCTGCTCAACCCTCGTAACCCCTTCGTAACAGTAAAAACCCACCAAAACTCTCCAAGACCCCTGCCTCAGAGAGTGCTCAGGAATTTATCGACCTCCTCAGCAGGGAGGGCCTTGGTGAACACACCTCGCTGTACGCCTTTGATTGGACAGGGTCCCACGGCATACCTTTCCAGGGGGGGAGGGGGGGCCTTGGCCAATGCCAGGAAACCCCAGCCACTCTTCCACGCGGGTTCATACTTGATGAGTAACAGCATCAATGTTGCAAAGGTTGTCATGAAAGAGTTACAACGTTCGTGGGAGCCAAGAAACCCGAACCGCGAGATCTTGCCTTGGCACGTCAGGGTGTGAGAAGGCAGCTGGTTGGTGGTGGATCGTGATGGGCCAAGGGGTCATGCAGATGGGATGGTTGTGAGATGGCTTGTTGGAGGGTTCGTTGGATGTAAAGATTTAATAACCTAACTGAAAAGAAATCGCAACGCACGCCTTTGATTCTCCCACAAAACAAAAGGAAGGGGATCTGACTACACACATACTTAATGACATAACTGACTTTTGGTACATCTGCATGTTGAATGCTTATTGTTTCCAGTTCCGTATCAATATATATCTATATAGTTATGGATTTCAGAATCGGATCTGACAAATGCATACAAACATTTAGGTCCTCAGACAGTTATTTCCCTGAATGAATGGATATACCCATCCCCATGTCTGGTGGGATTCTAACTTCGATGTGTTGAGATAGGTAAAGAATAGATTCCCTTTCTTGTGGGACGGCCTTTTTCTCTTTACGACAGACACATTCATGCACGTGAGATAGCCGTTAGCCCAACGGAGGCTCACCCACCTTTTTCCATCGACGTTTGACACCCCGTTCAGCAGCTCTATGGACGCTAACTGGCTCTTTTTTGTATCGGGCTGAACATTGAGGTAACAATTGTTGTTGACGTTTTATGAGCGCTTCACATTTTCGCTCAGTTATTCTGGCAAGTGGCTGCTTTCTGCCGTTCGTCCAACACCACAAACATGGCATCTTAGGCCAGGAATGATCGCGAGACGGGCGGTTTGTCATGTGCAACGATGCGCCAATCGGCAAGGTGGATTTGGCTGAAGTCTGATTGAGGCTCCGCCCAGACGGGCCAGCTATAAAAAGGATGAGTGGACCGTTTTTGTCAGTCAGTTAGTGATAGCTGGTTCTTACAGCTTTGAGAGTTTTGCGACAGTTTGTGTCAGTTAGTGACAGCTGGGCAACAGCTATTTTCAGCTCGTCAGTTCCAGTCAGACGGTTGCTCCAGTCAGTTCCAGTTAGACCGTTGGTGAACTGGCGACAGTTGGGTTTGTGACAGTTGGTGACGGCCTTGCAGCCTTACAGCTTCTCACAGCTCCTAACAATGGTCCGTTGGTTGTGGCCCCTGGTGGCGCCTGATGGTGGGTGATGCTCAGACTGCTAATGCTGATTCTGCTCGAGACCTGCTCTTGACATACCTGATTCTTGGCGTCCCTGGTTCCTGGGGATGACGGCGTGACGTCGGTTGGCATCCAAGCCTGTTTGCGAGTGGGTGCATGGCAAGGCAGGATGCTGGAAACGGACGATGGCATGCTCACACACTTCGGAACGTTTTATTTGACGGATGACGACTTCTACTTGGTGAGCGAGACCGGATTTCTCTTCATCCCTGAATGATCTGCTGGATACCCTTGTCTCGTGTTTAATTGTTAAGTAAGGCATCGTGATAAGCATCTGCTCTTTGTCTGTTTTTCTATCAATGCCTGATTATTTCTTTATTTGCTTGCGATTATTTTGATCGATTTGAAGTTACTTATTTTTACCACAAGGAAATAAAAAGTTTTTTTAATTTATTTTTTGTCATTAATAAATTCGTTGTTGACGTTCCAAATTGTCCGTGCTTGTCCTCTCCTTCCATTGATCCAGCATTGTCCGAACCTAGATAGACTGGAAGGTAATAACCAAACAAATTGACCTGTCATAGTCGGCACGCACCAGCGGTAAAACGTTCGGCCGCCCTAATGAAGATCTAATCAAGATAAGATTGGTGCTTTGCAGAGGGCACGCTCCCCGTTCAGGAAGCCACTTGACCTCAAGTTAAACGGAAAAATTAGATGATGGACACTGGAACTCGTGATCAACTGATTGGCATTCGTGGTTCTCAAGCAACTCACCATACCAAAAAGTTAATTGTGAGCGGTGGCCCCAGGTCCGGTTCTTCCGAGGAGAAACAGGGATAAACCCCCTCATAATACACTCGGTAAACGTGGCTGAAACAAGATATATATATATATATATATATATATATATATATATATATATATATATATATATATATATATATATATATATATATATATATATATATATATATATGACCGGGCGTAGTGGCGTGCGCCTGTAATCCGGCTACTCGGAGGCTTGGGTTGGAGGATCGCTTAAGGACAGGGTCTCTGCGCTATGAGAGGGTGTAGCTATGAGAGGGTGTAGGGCAGCCTGGAATCATGGCGAAACCCAATCCTTATCCCTGTGTCGTAAGAGGCAACCAGGGTTGCGTCAGGAAGGGCATCCGGCGTAAAACCTGTGTCAAATCAAGATGCGGATCATAACGGATGATCGGCTGTGGCGACCCCTTACGGGAGCAGCCGAAAGAATAACACACACACATATATATATATATATATATATATATATATATATATATATATATATATATATATATATATATATATATATATATATATATATATATATATATATATATATGGAAAAGGCTCTTCTGGCTGAACAGTTGCATTTAAGCTCCACCTATTATGTACGAGATCAGAGCTACAGCCCCCGACTTCTCAGTTGAATTGTACTGCAGCCAATACCAGGAAGAGAATTTAATTCTCATTTTTATAGACCAGTCCAAACTGGAGAGGGAGAGTGTTCCCCTCTCTGGGGTGGACTGGTCAGTAAAATTGAGAATTCAATTCTGTGAGTCGGTGATGTGATGATCGTGAAAAGAGCCATCAGAATCAAACTCTGAGAACAACAAAAATTCAAGAGTTTGGTCCATGAACTGTGATCCCTTACCGAAGCGGAGGTGGATACTTTGAGTCCTGGGAGAACTCCGTTCCACCTCCTGAAACCCACAAATGGAGAAAACAACAAATGACACACACGCACACACCTAGCTCCATCAAGTCTCGGTCCATAAAGTTTTGTGCGACTTGTGGTGACATTAATGACAAAATTTATCTAAACATCCCTATCTTGCACTGCTTCCTGAAGCTCAGGCCATGACCGCTTGGTTACAGTCTTTACCCCCATCCATCCAGCACATACTGATATAAACATTTACTATTTTCTGGGTGGGCGCACGATTATGGGGGAAAAAAAAACACAAACTGTCTGGAAACTAAAATATCCAGAAACAAAAGTTGGCCAGTGTAGCCTCGCTGTAAATAACAGAGCGTCACATGACCAAAGACTGGAAGGTCATAAATGGCAAAGTATGGATGGTGTACAGTGGTAGTAGTAATACACATTCATAGTTTACGGACGATATACAGCGATGTTAAAGTGCAAACTGACATACTACAGAACATTATTGGAACGATAAAGTAATCAGAGAAGTGCACTTCCATTATTACATAGTTAGGACGGTACTGCATGTTTACATGTATTTCATCATTTATATAAACTGTATTCTTCTATTATCACCTCCGCCACCAAAGGTGTATGGAAGTTATGTTTTCGCCCCTGTCTGTCTGCGAGAAGGATATCTGAAACGGTTGTGGATTGATTTTGGATGAAATTTGATGTACAGGTTGGGTGTGTGACAAGGACGAACTGATTAGATTTTTATGAAGATCCGGATCCAGATCCAGATAACCGCACTCGTATGCGACCATATACACATTGCGTACGCATATACACATCATAGAAGTAGGGGAATTAAGCTGTCTGTAAGGATGGGTTCTTTACTAGTCTATGTAAACTCTAATTTTGTTAAAAACCTGTCTCAGCAAAATCCCATATTTCATTCATTATGCAAAAACAATGAATGTAAAGAGAACATATTATTACATCATTAAGGCAGTTGGGATTATCCATTGTTCAAGAAAAAAGGCACAGCCAACCGAAGCACGACTAACGATTTTTAACCAAATATGAAAGAGCAGACTTAGCCTCGGATGTTGTTTCGTGCATGATCTTCCAACTTCCTCAGGGACATATTCCAAAAAACAGCACATGATGACCATTTCATATCTGGTAAATCATGTATTTTTTCGATGCCATTTGAAGCACCCTCGGAGACACATTGGCTACGGTTTCAGACAAGACCAAGGAATGAATGTCTTGTTTCAAAGCAGAAGTACCCAAACCACAACCCGGAGGTAACAATGTGCAATACTCACGTGACACTGCAAATATCCACATCGGAGCACGACAAAAAAAGCATTCTTCACATATCATGTCATGGCCAAAAATTACTGCTGTAAAAAGAAATCATCAAAAATTCAGTTTGTATTGTTATAAAATAAACAACGTAATCTGAAACGTGGCAATTTCAAAAAAAAAACAAAGGTTACCATTTAGTTTGTCCACCTTCAGCTCCGGTGAGCCCAAGTAATACTGATCATGCAGCATCTTCGCATTTTTGGAAGCATCTGCACAAGAATAACAACAAGGATCATCGATAACTATAAGACAGAAGAGTGTGTGTGTGTGTGTGTGTGTGTGTGTGTGTGTGTGTGTGTGTGTGTGTGTGTGTGTGTGTGTGTGTGTGTGTGTGTGTGTGTGTGTGTGTCTGTGTGGCCATTTTCCTCAGAGACGGCCAAACGCATCTCCGTCAAACTTTCGTAGGTTCATCAGGGAGTATTGTGGAGTGTTTTTGGCAAAGAAAAAAAAATGTGAACATTTTGAAAAAAAAAAGTTGTATTTTTTTTTGAAAAATTGCTCTGTAGTGGCTAAAAATTTGTACCTATGTGAAAGCTGATATTAAATGATCCCCGACCAGTGACCCCATTCCTTTGTGTGTGTGTGGAAGTGTTTCAGGTACCACAAAAAAAAAAGGAAACAAAAAATCAAAATTTGATATTTTCAAAGTGCCAATAGGATGAGAACAGCACCGGCCAACGCTGGGGGAACCCTTGTTAGTTTAAAATAAAGAAATGAAACAGCATGAACTAGAAGGGCAGTCAGTAGAGCGCATACCTCCACCACGCAATGCCTGATCCAATAGAACATATCGAGCCCATTAAATTTTTGAAATATCATGCTACACAGTACGATATCGCTTTTGGCCCTATCTCTCAATCGTGAAGAATCACTTAAAAAATTAAATAATTATCGGATCCAGATCCAGATCCGGATCTTCACCAAAATCTAATCAGTTCGTCGTCGACACACACCGAACCTGTCCACCAAATTTCATCCGTATCCGTCCACAACTTTTTGAGATCTCCTGTACACAGACAAACAGACAGAAAAAGGGTGAAAGCACAACCTCCTCCACTTTCGGTGGCGGAGGTAAATATAATCTCCTTTTGAAACTAAACAATGACGATGCAGATTTAGCAAGCTTGCTTCATGCGACAACATTTGAGTACAACACAAGCAAGACAATACAAGAGATTTTGAAAATGTTTGATTTTTCTCATTCATTCAACAACAGGTAGTGGCAGGCAGAGGTATAGGTATTGGGGTGGGAGGGGGAGGGGGTGAGGGGTGGTCGAGGAGGGAAGGTTACGGTGAAACAGAACTCAAGGGGAAGCGAATGACCCTCTAACATTTACACACCATTCCACACAAAACGACCAACCACACAATCATATCAACTTTTACATGACATTCCACACAACACGGTGGACGTAAACAATTTGCGATTGTCGAGCCGAATGTGAATGTTTCTGAACAACCAGAGTCCTCATCAAGATCAGTATGGACATGTTTGACCCTCTTCTGCATTGCAATGCCAAGGGGTGGGTGAGAGTTAACAGGGGTAGAAAACATCATGGTTGTGGATGGAGGATGATCTGAGATGGTGATGAATCCCTGTCTTGAAGATCTGGAGGGAATAATAAGATTGAAGAGAAAGTGTTAGTTTTATCCACAGGTGAGGGAAAAAAAAAAGAGGAATGAATAAGTGGAGGGGAACAGTGATTCTGGATTTTGGGAGATTCACCCGAAGGGGGTTGGTGGTGGACCACGTGCAGAAATTGGGGAGGGGGTGGCGGCGGAGGGAAAAAGCATGGAAAGAGCAAAGGGTGAAAGACCAGAAAGGAGGTGGTAAAAGACAGAGGGACCACCGACCTGTCTGGGATGGGAAAGTGAAAGGCCCATAGACTCAGCTGCATTGTGGGAGCTTCCAATGATATTGAAGACCTTGGTTTCCGTGGCGTCGGGCTAAGCAAGGTTTGAGGCAGGGGAGTCAGCCCAGAGGGGAAAGCAGTCTTTCATCAAGCTGTGGATGAAAGGTTTGTAGGTGGACAGGAGTTCAGGTGTGCTAAAGAAGGACTTTGCATGATGGAAAGACGACTAGCTTTGGAGGCCAACTTTGGAGACTGGCTTTGAGATGGTTTGCCCAAGGAAGATTATGGCTGATAGTGAGGACTTCCTCAGGAGGAATGTTAATAAAGTATATGGGAGGGTTTGTCATACCGTCCTTTCAGAGAGAGAGAGAGATGGTGAGAGTGTGAGATTTGTCAGGATTGAAAGACACATTCCAAGTGTGTGACCAGCTCGTGATTTTGTCAAAGTCTGAAGAGAGGGAAGAGGCTGCTGCCTGCGTGTCTGAACGTTATTGTTCAGTATCGGTGAGATACATGTTCTGTGGAGTCTTGTTCGGGCTCCCTTGTAGATTGTGATCCCGTAATGCTTTTCATGTTAATAGCTATCGTGTGCAGCCTGTGGCTGCTGGTTGCATCGTCATCTGGGGGTGCGGCTGTGCCTCTGATGCAGTGCCCTATATCACCAGGACACCGGTACTCATTTCGCCGACCTCAGAAGGATGACAGACTGAGTCAACCCCACCTGGTGTTAATTCAATGGCTGACACGGCTCAAAACTAAATTCAAGACCCGAAGATCTTAAACCAGCCACCACAACTGTTCAGCCAACACCAGGCTTCCACAGTGCCTTCAGAAAGTATTCACACCCCTTGACTTTTGTACACCACTCCTTCCCAATTCCATATTCAGGCGAATGCATGATGTCATCGCCGGGTGCCAAAGGAAGGGAGAACTCAGTTTCTACTCCGTTCGTTTGTTGGTTTTATTGTTTGTCTGGGCAATATCTCAGCCATCCTTTGAGCTCGGAAGCTGAAATTTGGGGACAAAAGTGAAGATATGCTTTGGCAAAAAAATGTTATTTCTTATTTTTTGATTAATCAATTAATTATTAATTGATTAATTACTGAATTATTATTTCACATCTGGGCAATATCTCGGGCACCTTTTGAGCGAGGAAGCTGGTATTTGGACATGACGGTGAACGAGTGATTTGGCTATAAAAGGGTATTTTTGATTTATTGATTAATCAATTAATTATTCAGTTTTCGATGATTAACTTAACTTTCAAAAAAGTTCCACATTCAGATGATACAGTGGTGGTTTTGGTATGCTATTTGCGAATTGATTAAGAAATTATTAATTTTACGATTATTATTTATATATTTTAATTATGCAATTAATCAATCAATTATTGCTCACCGCTCCCTCCCAATTCCGTCTCCATGTGCTGCACGGCGGCAACGCCGGATGCCGAAGGTGCCCGACAATGTCGCTCGCGCGCTGGAGGATTTGTTATTTATTATCTTTGCCAAAACGAAGTTTTGCAAGATATGTTAGTCAGCTTGTATGTTTTTTTTTGTTTTTTTTTGTCTGTAATCACGTATAAAAAATTCTGCAGAGCACAGTTATCATCGGAAATTTTTGTAACTTCGCATATCAGAGGCCTATAGAGGTCCCTTTCAGTGCACAAAATTTTGAAGGTCAAGGTCAAAGGTCAAGGTCACTTTGGCGCAAATCAGGGGAGTCGACGAAACCCTTATTTTTTGAGTAATTTTGATCGGATCGTCTTCAAACTTCATGGGAATATAGTTCATGGTCTGGCGCTCAGCTGATTAATTTTTTTGTGGTGATTGGCCTTGACCTTCATGGTTAGCGCCTGAGGTCAAACATATTTGACCCCAAGGTCAAATTTTCAAGTTTTAGGAACCATATCGTGTAGTACCTCAAATTGAACACCTCGATGAGTGCTTTCTAGATATGTCAAGCTTGAGACATTATGACGTCATTTGGTGACGTTATGAGGCAAAAGAATATTTTTCATGGTTACTCTGGAGAACGATTCTCATCGGAATCTCTCGTAGGCAGATATTCCTCAAGGAGTCGCTCCTGGTGGAGAGCAGCTCTGTTCACCTCAGTGTGACTTTAAAGAAGTCACACGTGGTCACCTTTTGGAAAGATATGAGTTACCCTGCAGGTGACATTGGTTTATTTATTTATTTGGAATGGGGGTGATGTACTTTGAATGTAGCTGTGCTTGTTTCACATTTTGTTGTGTTACAGCCTGAATTTAAAATTGATTAAATTTAATTTTTTTTTTGTCACCGATCTACACAAAATACCCCATAATGACAAAGTGAAAACGTGTATTTAGTCATTTTTACAAACTTATGAAAAACAAAAACCTGAAATATGTATGAAAGTCCTTGAGTGTATTCAACCACTTTGGTAAGACACTCCAAATTGAGCTCAGGTCCTTGAGATGTCTCTACAACTTGATTGGATTCCACCTGTGGCCAATTCAATTAACTGGACATGATTTATAAAGAAACACACCTTTCTACATGAGGTCCCACAGTTGACAATGCATATCAGAGCAGAAACTCTACCATGAAGTCCAATGAACTGTCCGTAGAACTCTGAGATAGAATTGTGAGGAGACATAGATCTGCAGAAAGGTATAAAACAATTTCTAGTGTTGAAAATTCCCAAGAGCACAGTGAGCTCCATCATTAGGAAATGGAAACAATATGGAACTATGCAGACTCTTCCTAGAGCTGGCCATCTGATCAAACTGAACAACCGGGCAAGAAGGGCTTTGGTCAGAGAGGTGACCAAGAACCCAATGACCACTCTGACAGAACTACAGAGTTCCTTGGCTGAGATGGGAGAACCTGCCGGAAGGAAAACTATCTCTGCGGCACTTCACAAATCTCGGCTTTATGGGAGAGTGGCCAGACAAAAGCCACTCCTGAGAAAAAGCTCATGACAGCGCACCTGGAGTCTGCAAAAAGGCACGTGAAAGACTGTGAGCATGACGCAAAAGATTCTGTGGTCGGATGAGACGAAAATTGAACTCTGTCCTGAATGCAAAACATTACGTCTGACGGAAACCGAGCACAGTTCATCACCCATCTCACACAATCCCTAATGTGAAGCATGTTGGTGGCAGCATCATGATAGGGGGATGTTTTTCAGCGGCAGGCACTGGGAGACTTGGAAGGATAGAGGGAACAATGGAGCCAAATACAGGAAAATCCTTGAGGAGAACCTGCTTCAGATTGCAAAAGACCTGAGATTGTGGCAAAGATTTGTTCCAACAGGACAATGACCCCTAGCATACAGCCAAAGCAACACTGGAATGGCTTCAGAACAACAACGTGAAAGTCCTTGAGCTGCCCGGCCAAAGCTCAGACTTGAATTCCATTGAGAATCTGTGGAAAAACTTGAAGATTGCTGTTCACCGACGCTCCCCATCCAACTTGACAGAACTTGAGCAAATCTGCAAGGAAGAATGGGAAAAAAATCCCCGAATACAGATGTGAAAAGCCGATACAGACATACCCAAGAAGACTTGAAGCCGTTTCCATATAACGTCGTCGGTTTCTGTCAGTGTGCTTTTATTTTGAAGTGAATTTCCGCTAAACATCACGATGTAGAGACATTGGGGGAGGTGGATTCTGCTCTATCATCATCCTCCTTGCAATGGCCCACCATCTTCCTTCTCTCCACCCCCACAAGCTCGATCCACGACCATCATCAATGAGCACAGTATTTGACTTCACATGTTACATTTTTGTTACCTCCGCCACCGAAGATTAAGGACGTTATGTTTTCACCTCTTTTTGCCAGTTTGTCTGTCCGTTTCTGTCCAGGATATCTCAAAAAGTTGTGGACGGATTCGGACGAAACTTGGTGGACTGCTTGGGTTTGGCGGAAGGACGAATTGGTTTGATTTTGGTGAAGATCCGAATCCGGATATGGATACGAGAATTATTTAATTCACCAAGTGATTCTTCCCGATTGAGAGATCAGGCCAAAAACGACATAGTACTGTGTAGCATGATATTTCAAAAATGTATTGGGCCCGATATGTTCTTGTGGATCAGGCATTATGTGGTGGAGGTATGCGCTCCACCGAGTGCCCTTCTCATTATTTATATAATGCTTTTATTAATTTACTTTATTTGTTGGGTATTTTATTTCATGATTTGGATGTTATTGTATGGAAATGTACAAAAATATGCTTTTTGGACTCATTAAAGGTGTTTTTAAGTGCAAAAAAACAATTTTGACTTGGGACATTAAATGTTATTTACATCAATTAAAATGGGGAAATTCGTTTCCAATGTCACATCCTTCAATGTGACACTTTTTATGGACACACCAAGGACGTTGTTGGAGAACTTACTGTCCTACGTTTTACCAAGGTTCAGTTTTTGCAGCCAGACTAAGCAAGAAAAATCAATAATTATAATTGGCAATCTTAAATTGGTATTTATTTAAAAAAAAAATTTTTTTTCATTCTACAAAGTTATGAGCAGAACTTGCATTCCCAAACAATCCTAAAATCAGTTTACAATGTAAAATTAAAACCTTGTGATGCTTCGGGATGAATGTTGTGCATATACATACCTTTGACTACGTCTTCCACATCACAGGTTGGGTCAATACTTCCAATATGTTTGGGATGAGCGGGATTTGTACCTTCTCCAAACAAAAGTGCTGCAAAAATGAAGAGGATTTGGAAGACAAAGAAAAATTAAAGGAAGTGGTTTTTTTTGGATGATCTCAGGCCCGTATTGTAGTGGAGTTGCCACGCACACAGATCTCACACACATAGACATACAGACGAATACATGAGACACAACACAAGACTGTTAGATGAGACAAACACAGCTACTGTTCTTGGGGAAGACAAACACAGCTACACTTCCTGGGGCACACTGGGTACTAGCGACGCCACAATGGTGCCACATTTCTCTCCGCACTCAGCAGGGCGTTTCCTCCTCCCCATGGATACCAACCGATGGGGATTGTCCATGCTCTTATCCTTTTAAATGCCGATTGTTAACCAAGGAAGCAGCACAGACCATTTTAAAGTCGTTGGAATTATTCGGCCAGAGTTTGAACCGCCGATCTCATAGAATCGGAGTGGACCCTGTAACCATTTCACTACCGAGTTTGGTAATATAATAAATAGAAACAATAAAAAGGAAGAGAACAAATTAAACAAAAGACCAAGATAATAACACAGCATACAAAAAAACCAAGACATGGAAAAGGCCATTTTTGAACATCATCCCAGCAGGCACACAACGTTGTTGCAACGTCGTTTGCCGGTTCTATCCTGATGTCAGAATTGGGTCAGTGGGAAGTTGTATTTGCAACACCCATGACGTCAGATTTCAACGTTGTCACAACATTGAAGCATGACGTTATTTTTCAACTTTATCACAACGTTCATAAAATGGAGATTTTGTTTTTACCCTTTTGTTTGCACACCAAAGAAACGAACATTGCAGTGCATGACACCCTTCAGCTTCCAGCTTGATGGAGCCCTCGACCCGTAGGTCTGGGGTCAGCGGAGCACCGCTGTTCCACGGTGCTATTATCAAAACATTGAAGTTGTATTGCAACATCATTATACGTTGCACAAAGTAACACATAATGACCACAACTTGAAAACAACTGTAATTCATAATCATTTATTATCACGTATCACGCAGAGCATGATTGCGGAAAAAATATACAAGCAGTATTAACAACAATAACATCTTCATTCGTACCAAAAAAGCACACTCAAATACAAATGTACAATCAATAAAAGTAGATACCATTGCAATTGAGAAACATACACTAAAAATGGGGAATAAAAAGAAATACCACATGGGGAAAAGTCGTAAATACCTTTTTGACAAATTCACTTTGTGCAAAGCACAGTTAACAATTCATATTCAGAAAGTTTTGCTCCAGAGAGGAACTATGGAGCTTCTCTCTCAAATATAATTGACTGCACAAAGGCACCTTTAAGTACAACATCATCATGCAGTGTTAGTAAAACTCAAGCCTGTTGGCTTAGTGGTTAGGGTGGTGGCTTGGAATCCGAGGGTCCTGAGTTCAAGCCCCGTTGGCTGATGAATTAAAAGAATTAAAATACACCAGGAGGTTGACTCAGCCTGTCATCCTTCTGAGGTCGGCAAAATGAGCACCAGTGTACTGGTAAGGGGGACACTGCATCAGCGGTATAGCCACATCCCAACCAATAATACAACCAGCAACCACAGGCTGCACTCAATAGAGGGAGGGAGAGAGGGAGAGAGGGAGAGAGGGAGAGAGGGAGAGGGGGAGAGGGGGAGAGGGGGAGAGAGGGAGAGAGGGAGAGAGGGAGAGAGGGAGATTGTAAAACTGCTGATAATTCTATGCATGCATACATTATGGGCATTAGGAGCATAAAAGGTATTGACTGATAACTTGCATTTATATAAAATGTAATTAAAAGTTTTAGTTACTGATGACATGCTACCCATTGTTACAAGATTCATAATTAAGCAACCTCAGGTAAGAAATATGAGAAGACGAAGAACCACATATAAATTTTGCTATACGACATAATAGTTGACATTCAATAGGTAGAAATTGAGCAATGACTGGTAAAAGAGTACAATATGGGTCCCACTTGGGAAGTCAAACACCCTTCTGATAGAATTTCTCCATGATAGATGTATATAATTTAGAAATATTTTTATACTTGTTATGTCCCACAGCGGGCATCAATAGAATGAGGTGCAAAAAGACTTAATCAGATGATACTTGACATGACATGAACAGTGCATAAAATTATATAAAACTGAATTACAATCAGACAAATCAATGAGACTATATATATATATATATATATATATATATATATATATATATATATATATATATATATATATATATATATATATATATATATATATATATATATGTATTCATCTATCTATAATTCCATCAGTGTGTGTGTGTGTGTGTGTGTGTGTGTGTGTGTGTGTGTGTGTGTGTGTGTGTGTGTGTGTGTGTGTGTGTGTGTGTGTGTGTGTGTGTGTGTGTGTGTGTGTGTGTGTGTGTGTGTGTGTGTGTGTGTGTGTGTGTGTGTGTGTCACCACTGTTTCTTTACAACCACTGGTCCGATCTAATTGAAACTTGCCAGATCTCTTGCTGGGGACCTGAGTATGTGCCTTTTCAAGGTTTTATATTGTTGTGGTTTCGCCGGCGCGTCGCCACGAGCACGACCCTCGATGGAGCAGTGGGGCCGTCTCGGCTCGATCACCCGGAATTACACATCGCCGGCCCGAAGTCTGAGGTCGGCGGGTCCTGATTATTTTGGACCGAAATACGCCAATGGGGAGACCAAGCTGTTGGGGTAGGGTCGATTGGTCGTGGGGTAGGGTCGATTGCCAACTTCAATTTACCTAAGTACCCACGTGATCCAGCTACCGGGGTATTTCACCCTCGATGAAACTCGTAGGGAAGCAAGCCGCTTAGGCCGAGGTCACATTTTCCACGGCGGTCGTGCGGTCTCCAAAATCTGCGGCCACTAGCAATTATACGGCGGCCACAGTATTTCCAGTCACACACTGTAGCAGTCACATATGTTTTTATTTTTCGGGGAGCTGCACAGCGTATTTAGAAATCGTGGAGACCAAAAACGTGGGGGTGCCGTACGGTCTTTGATTTGATGTCACACGGTGACCTTAGGGCGTTGCTGCGGCGGCCATAGAATTTTCAAGGCAGACGCAAGGTGCCCGCAAAGCGACCGCAGGGGGGCGCTAAGGCGAACGTGCCGCCAGACGGACGGTAACGAGTGGGTATATATACCAGTTTTTTTTTACTGAAATAAAAATATACCAGTATATATAACTGAATATACTATAACTATAATATACCGTGGTGCCCCCAGAATCCGAACGCCCCATTGTTTGAACAAATTGGAATCCGAACAATTTTTTTGGAGAAAGTTTTGCACTAAAAACCGAATACATTTTAAAAAACCGAACACAACGTAGCGTTCATGTTTGTTCATATGTCTCCCTCACCTGTTCGAGCCGCATCTTCGCGCTTTGTTCATTCAGTTTGTCGGTGGAAGTCCTCGTGAAAGCATCTCTCGTGTGTCGATCGATACTTTAGGCCTCAGTCACATTTGCTCTACGGTGAGGATACGGCGGCCGTACGCCTTCTGAATTGACAGAAACGTGTGGCGGCCGCAGAGAAACTGAGGTGGCCTCAGGGTGGCCCGACGCCGTCTGGCTATATTTTACAGGTCGTAAGGTCGCCGTGGAATTATAACGCGGAGTTATAACTTTTTTCATTTCTGTGTTCGCCGTAGAAATTCGACAAGCCGAAACAAAAGAACTGGTAAAAAAAAAAAAAAATTAACCCATTTGTTACCGTCCGTCTGGCCGCACGTTCGGCTAAGGGCCCCCTTGCAGTCGCCTTGTGGTCACCTTGCGTCTGCCTTGAAAATTCTATGGCCGCCGCAGGAACGCCCTAAGGTCACCGTGCGACATCAAATCAAAGACTGTACAGCACCTCCACGTTTTCGGTCTCCACAATTTATAAATACCCCGTGCGGCTACCCGAAAAATAAAAACATATGTGACTGCTACAGTGTGTGACCGTGGAAATACTGTGGCCGCTTTATAATTGCTAGTGCCCATAAATTTTGTAGACCCTCCGGCCGCCGAGCCAAATGTGACTTTGGCCTTACCTAGTGTTTTCACTTTCATTTGTGATGTTTGTTTTTTTTAATCATCTTGTGTTTTAATTAATAACAAAAAAAAGCAATCCGATCACACGGTGTGACGGACTGTCGGGCAAGGATTAAATTTCACAGTAAAACCCATTGTAATTTGGAATATCCATGATTACGTCAGCCCGATGCGTTTGATGAAAGTGATTGTGGTTCTGCGGGCATCATGTTTGATGAGCTGCCCTGGGGGCAGCGCTCTCACAGAGTACGTGAGCGATCGGAACCCAGGACGGAGCTCGAGCCTGTGTGGACCTTTGGATTGGTGATTGTACCAGTTTACATTCAATGCACCGCCACCGAAGGTCATTTACTCATCTTATTTTACCTTAAACATGGGGAATTTCAGTTTAAAGTGTCTTGAAAGTGGGTTTTCTTTGGGTCCACGAACGGATTAATTCACTTTCCATTATTTCTTATTGGAAAAATATTTTTGGAATCCGAACTTTTTGCAATCCGAACAGCCTCCTGGAACGAATTAAATTGGGATTCTGGGGGCACCACTGTGTATCGGAAAACACCTATACTCCGATCTCTAGCGGTAGGGCACGGTGGACGCACGGTCGAGGCAGACTGCCACGGAGGCCGTACGTAGTTGCACGGCGGGCGTAGGGGAACCGTGCGTCGAACCTGCGTTGCGAGCAGGTAGTCACACAGACCGCAAGGCCACCGTACGGCGACCGTGGAAATAGTGGCCACCGTAATTTTTTGGGGGTTGGGAAAATTCATTTTTCATTGAGAAGAGCTTACGGCAGCCGCACGAATAATGCAAGCCCACCGTACGCCCTATGTACGGTCGACGTGGAACACATCTACGTCATAGCTTGGCTTGTCGAATTGCTACGGCGAACGTAGAAATGAAAAAAAAGTTATAACTCCGCGCTATAATTCCACAGCGCCCCGACAGCCTGTAAAATATATCCAAACGGCGTAGGGCCTCCCTGAGGCCACCTCAGTTTCTCTGCGGCCACTGCACGTTTCTGTCAATTCAGAGGGCGTACGGCCACCGTATCCTCGCCGTAGAGCAAATGTGACCTTGGCCTTAAGCGAGCCCGTTCCGTGTGTGATGCCTGGCGGTTTTATAATCGCCGAATTCCGCCAGCCCGATTATCCTGTTTCTCCGTTATAGCGGCAATGACTGCTCACTTTCCCACACGCATGACACACCTAGTCAATGGAGAAATGACACAACGAGCTGAGTACATTCAAACAATTGGGTATTTGTTTACCAATGATGGGGGATTAGGGGAGCACGCAAGAGAAGATTTATCCCGAATATCAGGCAATGCACGTATGTACAGGCAAAACACATACAATTCACTACTTGTCAGATTGGCGCCACAAACAGACACACGCACACCCAGACAGAAGTGGACCTCAACGGCCTTTATTGTGACTCTCCAGCCGAGGACAGACCGGCTGTGAGCCAGGCATGGCTGGCTACCTGGCCACGAGCGCGTGGCTGGACGTCCCCTGGTCTTGGGACTGGTGTCGCCATACCAGCCAGGCGGAAGGCGAAGACACGAAGCTCTGGAGCAGGGACGAGGTCGTTTCAGGAGAAGCCAAGGTGATGAGCCGGGCAGAGAAGAAGCGGGAGAAGAGAAGCAGGAAAGAACCAGAACAACTCCAAGAGAGCTGACCCCGATAATCTCCTCAGGACACACCATATATCGGCCCCCTCCCGCTCAACGGACGCTTCTCTCTTCTCCACTCGCCCTCCCATTGGACGGGAGGCCCCATGTGACTCCTTGTCCGCTCCCGATTGGACAGGCGCGCGGTGGGCGGGGAACTCCATCCCTTGGGCGGAGTCTACAGCGGGGGGCGTTTGTGGCTCCGCCTATGGCTTCACCTCAGACCGCGTGTTTAATGGCGACGGTGCTGGGTCGGAGGCGGAGCGTGGAAGACGCCGGCTCCCCGCCGATTGGCCACGGAGGGACGACATGTCTGTGTTCGACTCCGCCCATGTGCGCACCTGAAGAACGCAGCAGCGCCAGTTCCATGTTGAACATTCCAGTTCCAGAATGGCGCCGTTGTGGCATTGTTGAAACTCTAATACAATCGTAGCGCATTCACATTTGATTTACCCATCAGACCAGGGACGGGAGCTATCTAAACAACATATACTTACTGATATAACTAATCTATAGGAACCTGAATGTTGAGTGCGATAGCTTTCCAAATCCGCAACAATATTAATCGGACAAGTGCTTCCCAAGTTATGGCCATTTATTTACCAACCAATGACAGGACACGTTGCTGCGTAGGCATGGCCGATGGGGAAGAGAACCTCAGCCGCGTTCTCCATTACGGGTTACAACGTACGGACTTCCGGATAGTGATGACTTCGTGTATTCTAATAATTTCTCGATTTCTTATGCGCATTTATAGATAAACACAATGCTTCAAGTTATGATCGTTTTCATTTTAGACGGTGCATACATTTCGGTAACATCATAGTGAGCTAGTATGCTCCGAACCAAGAAGTAAATTTTAAACACGCGATAACTTACAATCGAAAATAAGCAAGTAGGAGACAAAATATAAACGGGTGTTTTTTTGGGTACCTTTCGATGTTTTTTGTTGCCGTTTTGGCACTTTTTTCCCCAGAAAATGGCGTCACACTGCAGAGGGCACGCACATTCGGCCAAGTATGTATGGGCATGTGAGAGCGAAGGAACGGCCTGTGTGGTTGTTGTTTGTGGCTCGCGGTTTGAAAGGTTTTTTTTTGTTTTTTTTTTGCACGTACGGCCACGCATGTACGTGCACGCACCAGTACAAAGAAAAAATATAAATCTAACATCATTGAGTATGAAAACATAATTTTGAATGCATCTCACATAAATAATTCCAAAGCAAAAAAAATTTAATTTGTTGGGTGTTTTCAATCTTAATTTCACAGGAAAATAAAATAACTTCATTCTGCATAAAAGTACATGCAAATATTTTCACAATGTAAACTTAGGCTGGGTTTCCAACACACAACATTACAATTAACTGGGCTGCAAATTCTTAATAATCAAGGACGTGGACGGCTGGCACAGCGTGTTACTGTTACTCGTTATTATTACACGAGTATGTGCCATACGTGTATGCCCGTACGTGCGTGGCCGTAGGTGCAAAAAAAAATAAAACTTTCAAACAACCACATAAGTTGTTCCTTCACTCTCGTAAATGACGGCTGGATTGGGGCATTGTGTTTATCTTTAAATGCGCATAAGAAATCGAGAAATTATTAGAATACACAAAGTCATCACTATCCGGAAGTCCGTACATTGCAACCCGTAATGGGGAACGCGGCTGAGGATCTCTTCCCCATCGGCCACGCCTACGCAGTTGGTTTGGTAAATAAATGGCCATAACTTGGGAAGCACTTGTCCGATTAATATCAAACCTTGAAAAGGCACATCATCAGGTCCCCAGCAATATACCTGGCAAGTTTCAATTAGATCGAACCAGTGGTTGTCGAGAAACAGCGGTCACAGACACACACACACACACACACACACACACACACACACACACACACACACACACACACACACACACACACACACACACACACACACACACACACACACACACACACACACACACACACACACACACACACACACACACACACACACACCTGGAATTATATATAGATGAGGGCTTGTTCCTGCCCGCACCTCCATGCCGATCAGGGGCATATTTCAAATGTTGTGATACGGCAGTGTGCACATCCGCCTCCGTTGCTGTTGGCTGACTGGCCATGGTACTGTCTGAAAATAATAATAATTTCCACTTCGTTTATATTTGGCTTTATGATCATCAAACAAGACTTTCAATGTGAATTACGCTCAAGTCATGCACATTATAAACTGTCATTTAGCAGAATTCATTTCCTCTGACAACTTTATAAAAATTCAGGTTCCGGAAAGGTCTCTTCCCAATCTTTCCACACAAATTGTATGTGGACATCACACCATTGAACATCACCCTTATTTTATAAAATAAAAACAATTTAGTACACCAGTGTTCGAAGCAGCTTGTAACAAGTTTTAAGTTCCAATGCCCTTAAAAAGCCTCAATTAATATTATTCTTAATATAATATAAAGTTATTTTCATGTCTTTTGATTTAACCATTTTACCAAAGGAAAACGATTGTGCACCGAAAAACTTGAACAATTCCCCTCGTGACAAACTACCACAATGAAGGCTCCATTGTTACAAGCGGAAGTTTGTCGGCGGCCAAAGGGTTAATATTTTTTATGACAAAACTTCACATTTTTCAGCGAACAATAACTGACAATTGTTTTCCTTTTGCCTTTGGTTAGGCCTAACTCGTTAAAAGAGGACATAAAAAATAATATATTATAAAAAAAATATTAATTGAGGTTTTTTTAAGGGCAGTGGAACTTTAAATTTGTTACATTGCGGAACAATGCGGTAATTCGTCGGATCCGAACGGCCGAAGCATTATCTACAACAGTAAAATATTTTAAAAGGTTCTGAACCAATTAAACTTGTCCAAAGTAATTTTTACAGTCCCCTTTATTTACCACAGATCGGTGTTTTTTTCACCAGGCCCGCGGAAAAATGAATTGATTATTTACCGTCGATTTCTCCACACGATCAGGGCCAAATCAGCGACGGCCAAACGTGATAAACGAATGAAATCGGGTGTTAGAGGTGCCAGAGGATTCGATCGTCAGATGCACGTTCGAGTCCAACGCTCGAACCACGATCGAGTGGCCCGAAAGGCCCGAGCCCGGGCCCGGGAGAGTTTCCATTGAATGTAACGATATAGATTCCAGCACAACCGTAACAGGAACACATCATGGATTCTGTGATCTTTAAAACGTCCAAAAACAAAAGCTAAAACATAAAATCGATTTATAATATTATACTTACCAAAAATGATCACGGCGGCAGATAATTTTAACTAACAAAGCTAAAGTCTTCTGCAGATTAAAGCGGATTGTCTCTGCCACACTCAGAAACAGCTGAAACTTTACAAGTTCAACCAAACTCTACAAATGGCGGCTCGTGATGCCGAAATAGGAATTAGCCAATCAGATCTCTCCTCCAGTGAAAGGCAGACACAACCACACACGTCACGAGGTGGAAAATCGCTCACCATGGCAACACAGGAGGCAGAAACAGCAGTTTCAGATAATCGCGCTGCGGCTGTACCGTCGTGATCTGCTTGTACAACCAACCGGCCGATTCCCGACGTCGTGAATCTTTCATACTGACGTCGTGTGCCTGCTGGGATGCCTGTGTTGTACACATCCACACATGCATTTGGTTTAAATCATCAAAATACATCCTTCTCCCGAACATCAGCAAGGTTGTGGAATCCATCATCGCTTCAGACGTGAAATCCTTACTCTTCTCCAATAGCCTGATTTCCGATCATTAATTTGGATTCAGACCAGGCTACTCTATCCTGGACTCGCTGCTCCTGCTTTTCCAACAATGGATGGAGGTCCTTAATGCCAGACATGAGATCAGAGCCATCTCACAAGACGTGCTTTTGACACAGTCTGGCACCGTGCCTTGCTCACGAAACTCTCTTCTTATGGTGTCCAAGGCCATCTCCACTCATGGCTCGCAGACTTCCTCTCCTGTCGCAGTCAACGTGTGGCCCTAAATAGAGTTCTCTCATCCCCTATTCCTGTCCAGGCTGGGATTCCTCAAGGTAGCGTTCTGGGCCCTGTTCTTTTTCTGGTTTTCATCAATGATCTATCTGACTCTGGAAAATCCACTTTATCTCTTTGCTGATGACTCCACCCTCTGTCGTCCCTCAGATCGGCAAGCAGCAGACTCTTCACTCTCTGCACATCTGAATAAAATCACAAACTGGTCCAATACTTGGAACGTGTCTTTCAATCCTGACAAATCTCACACTCTCACGACGTCTCTCTGAAAGGCCTCACTATCTGCAATGATCTTTCCTGGGAAAGACACATTTCCAACCTGGCCTCCAAAGCCAGTCACTGATTGGGTATCCTCTGTTGTGCAAAGTCCTTCCTCGGCCCACCTGAGCTCCTGACCACATACAACGCTTTCATCAACAGTCTGATGGAGTACTACTCTCCCCTTTTGGCTGGTGCTCCTGCCTCTCACCTTTCTCGGCTTCACGCTGTGCAAACCAAGACATTTAGGATTATTGATATCTCCCACAATGAGGTGGCTGAGTCTTTGGGTCTCTCACTCTCTCATCGCAGGCAGGTCAGTGGTCTTTCCGTCTTCTATCATCTCCTCTCCCACCTCGTCCCCAACCCCGCTATCTGTCCCGCCAAAATTTCTGCAGGGTGCTCATGGTGCGCCAGCAACCCCCTTCTGGTTAAAACTAACAAAATCAAGAATCACCGCTCACCTTCATTCTTTCATTCCTCTTTTTCCCCACCTTTGGAAAAAACTCTTCCCAAACATATTGACACACTCTTCAATCCCACTCTTCCCTCTGGGTCCTCATCAAAACCATGATCCACCCCATTAATCCACCCCAAACCCACCTCCTTCATATTCCCTGCTTTCCTTCATGAAAGTCCCTGTAGTGTCTGTCTTGTTCACCCTGTGTACCACACCCCATTCCTCTTCCTTCCACAGATCTCATGTGTCTATTATTCCCCACTGTTTTCTGCTTCCCTATCCCATCCCTCTCGTCTCCTGCTCCCCTTGTTATACGTTGTGTGTGTTAGCTCTTATACGAGCCTTGACATTGTGTATGTAATATATATATATATATATATATATATATATATATATATATATATATATATATATATATATATATATATATATATATATATATATATATATATATAGTACTTGTTATGTTGGTACATAGCATACTTGTTTTGGCAGCTTATTATATTATGACAACATACTTGTTATGTACCAACCCAATTCTTACCATCAACATAATCCAACTTAACAGACACATTCCTCGAACTAGAAGGGCACTCAGTAGAGCGCCTACCTCCGCCACAAAATGCCTGAACCAGTGGATAATAATATATACTGGTTCGGGCCCAATAATTTTTTGAGATATAATGCCATATAATTGGTTTTGGCCTCATCTCTCAATGGTGAAGAATCACTGATTTAAAAAAAAAAAACTCTTGTATCCAGATCTGGATTCGGATCTTCACCGAAATCAAATAATTTCGTCCTTGTCACACACGCAACCTGTCCACCAAGATTCATCCGAATCCGTACATAACCTTTTCAGATATCGTGCTGTTTATCGCTTTAGCACGTTCGGCTTAAGGCCCCCTGCGGGCCCCCCTGCGGTCGCCTTGCGGGCACCTTGCGTCTGCCTTGAAAATTCTATGGCCGCCGCAGGAACGCCCTAAGGTCACCGTGCGACATCAAATCAAAGACCGTACGGGACCTCCACGTTTTCAGTCTCCACAATTTGTAAATACGCCGTGCGGCTACCCAAAAAATAAAAACATGTGACTGCTACATTGTGTGACTGTGGAAATACTGCGGCCGCTTTATAATTGCTAGTGCCCGTAAATTTTGTAGACCCTCCGGCCGCCAAGCCAAATTTGACTTAGTCTCGTGTTTTCACCTTCATTTGTGATGTTTGTTTTTTTAATCATCTTGTGTTTTAATTAATAACAAAAAAAGCAATCCGATCACGTGGTATGTCGGACTGTCGGGCAAGGATTGAATTTCACAGCAAAACCAGTTGTAATTTGGAATATCCATGATTACGTCAGCCCGATGCGTTTGATGAATGTGATTGTGGTTCTGCGGGCATCATGTTTGATGAGCTGCCCTGGGGGCAGCGCTCTCACAGAGTGCGCGAGCGATCGGAACCCAGGTCGGAGCTCGAGCCTGTGTGGACCTTTGGATTGGTGATTGTACCAGTTTACATACAATACACCGCTACCGAAGGTTGTTTACTTATCTTATTTTACCTTAAACATGGGGAATTTCAGTTTAAAGTGTCTTGAAAGTGGGTTTTCTTTGGGTCCACGAATGGATTAATTCACTCCATTATTTCTTATTGGGAAAATATTTTTGCAATCCGAACAGCCTCCTGGAAACAATTAAATTGGGATTCTGGGGGCACCACGGTATAGGCAAACACCTATACTCCGATCTCTAGCGGTAGCGCACGGTGGACGCACGGTCGACGCAGACTGCCACGGAGGCCGTACGTAGGTGCACGGCGGGCGTAGGGGAACCGTGCGTCGACCCTGCGTTGCCCGCAGGTAGTCACACAGACCGCAAGGCCACCATATGGCGGCCGTGGAAATAGTGCGGCCGCCGTAATTTTTTGGGGGTTGGGAAAATTCATTTTTCATTGAGAAGAGCTTACGGCAGCCGAACGAATAACGCAAGCCCACTGTACGCCCTACTTACGGTCGACGTGGAACACATCTACGTCATAGCTTGGCTTGTCGAATTGCTACGGCGAACGTAGAAATGAAAGAAAGTTATAACTCCGCGCTATAATTCCACGGCGCCCCTACGGCCTGTAAAATATAGCCAAACGGCATAGGGCCACCCTAAGGCCACCTCAGTTTCTCTGCGGCCACCGCACGTCTGTCAATTCAGAGGGCGTACGGCCGCCGTAGAGCAAATGTGACCTCGGCCTTAATTTTCACGTTCGTTAGATGAAAATTGACGATTTTCAGTTGAAAATTGATTTTAGAAGATTGACCTTGCTTTGACCTTTGACCTTTGACCTTTTGCTCTCAAAAATAGTTGGCTTCCCAATTAAGTGATGCAATATGCAAATACTGTTAAAATTTCAAGTCAATCGGATGAAAATGACGATTTTAGAAATTCGACCTCAAGATAAGATTTGACCTCAAAATCAATAGGCTTCTCAGTTCAGACTACCTCTACAACTCGGTAAAGTTTCAGGACGATTGCTTCAGAATTGTGACATGTATTGACAGACAAACAGACTGAATAACAAAATCGATTGACCAACATACTTGAAAAATCTTCGCTTTTGCAAGTAACAAACACAGACAGACGGGTGAACACAGAAGACAACAAGAAAATGTCGTGCTGAACAAGAAACTTGCAAAATGCAGAAAAAAAAAACATTGGCCTCAAAAATATTTGGTGGTTGGAATCAATGACCGAATATGCAACTCCTCAAATTTCAAGTGAATCGGATGAAAATTGACAATTTTTGAAATTTGGCCGATGTTGACCTTTTGGCGTCTGCTGACCTCAAAAATAATTA
Organism: Eptatretus burgeri; assembly: GCF_056783735.1. Classification (NCBI taxonomy): domain Eukaryota; kingdom Metazoa; phylum Chordata; class Myxini; order Myxiniformes; family Myxinidae; genus Eptatretus; species Eptatretus burgeri. Next base: position 133,959,123 of record NC_140963.1, read on the forward strand.
TTGGTGGTTGAATTCGGTGACCTGAAATCTAAATCCTCTTCAAATTTCATGTCAATCATATGAAAATTGAGGATTTTAGAATTCACACCGAAGTTGTTGACCTTTTGACCTCAAAAACAATAGGCTTTTTCCTCATGACAAACTCGACCATGTGGTGAAGTTTCGTGAATATCGGTTTAAAATTGCGACTTGTAGGCGATAAAAGACAGACAGAATAACAAAATCGACTGATCAATATACTTGAAAAATCTTTTTTTGCAAGTACCCAACTCATCTTTTTTTGCAAGTAATAACCTCCATCCACCTTCGGTGGCAAAGGTAATAATGACGTCATCTCAACCAATTTACTCTCTCGGCAAGGAATTTGTCATCGGGACTGGCACACCATTGCCTACTCTTTGCAACAGATGTGAACTTTTAACATTCGTATTCGTAATTCTGATGTTCTGCCTGAAGGCAGGTTCAGTACTGCCGAAGCAGTTTCTTGGCTCGGGTTATACTGGGTTGACTGCCATTGCCCTACCAGCAGTAGTTGGGCAGGAATTTGGAATTTGGACATTTTGTCGACGATAGCTCGTCTACTCTTCAAGAGTGGGGATCTTTAACGTCCACCAACTAATGTCAGCAGACGGGACGCCAGTTTAACGTCCATCTGAGGAAAGGCACACGCATTGTTGAATCACCCTGCCTGTGAAACACCAGGATGACAGTTTTTAGCTGGGTCGGGATTCAAACCTAGGCGAGACGCTTTAGAGGTGAGGGTGCCTAACGTTGAGGCAATCATGTCACCCCCCTCCTTCAACATGCACATCCAAAACAGTTCTTCCCCTGCTCCTCCCCCTTCCCTATACTTGGAGTGCTGGTTGATGAGCATGCGGATGGAGATGCGGCACATGTGGAATCGATCAAGGAAATATTGCACATTCTGACTAGCTGCTGGATCCACTCCGTGAATCTCCTTGTATTTTATGACACCTTGTGCCATGGAAGGCACAACATTGTTGTGCCTGTTTCGAATATTGATAAGGTTGTCGACAAAGCTGCAAAAAGAAAAAGAAAAAAGCAAGAAGATGCGTTGTATTGAAGTGCATTCCATCAACAAACATTTATCCATTTTGGCCTCACGAATGGGAGATGCATCAGAAATTCACAAATAATATTCAGCTGAAGTCTGTTCTTCTATTTCAATGTGGCTTAATGTCAAAAATATAATAACATGGATTATTCGATTATTTTTAACAATTCAAGACAAATGAAACTGCTGGATGTTCAACAAACCTCAAAATCTGTTTCTTTAAAGAAATGTGCGAAACAACACTATAACCTTTTTTTCCCATCAGCATAATCAGGTGAGCAGTTAGTTTATGATTTTTGTAGCAGATAGCATCATTTTGGGGAGGGATGACCAATCTGCTTATGCAGTGCCCCCTGTAACTTCGGACAGGAAATTGGATTTGGTCAAGGTTCTGGCGCTCACTCTCTACTCTTCGCTGAAAGACACCATTTGATCTTAAACATCAAACAGGGAATGCGAGCAGACAGGTCCTGTGGGATTCCATTCTGGGTTACCTTCCAGGTTCGGGTGATTACCGGATGTGACGTCATTGTACCGTGACATCCATCTTGCTATCCATCGTCCTGTTGATGATGTCTCAACAATGAAGTTGTATTGTTGCTTATTCCATGACATGTAAACATAATACGGCACAGTCGTCTTGAAGAACACTTCATGCCGCGATGGACGTGTTTACGTTGGCCTTGGACAGTTTTCCACAACAGATGGGGAAGGATTTCGTTGCTTTTCAGGAGTGAAGTCACCATGTGCTGTCACCGGACGGCGCTATCATTGTGCGTTGGACTTGTTTGACTGTCTTCTTCATTTTCCATGCTGACAGTATGGCTAACAAGAAGAAGCAGCATCAAGTGGAGCCAGAAGATGCCCCGCGGGGAGTATATTTCCTCACCGTTGGCAGTCATGAAGGACATGATGGCCTTGTAGGTTGAGCAACAGAAGGCCCACATGGAGGAAGGCTGTAATTGAACGACATCCACGACCCACTCCCAAATGCTGCAGGGGGCGACAAGGGATCCTCCTTGAGAAGGGAGCCTTCTCATGAGGTGGGTCCTCACATTGCTATGGGTACGCCAAAAAGTTTGCAGTCACGAGCACCACCACTTGCAGAGTCCATCAGCTTGAGAGAGTTCAAGGTGTGGAAGGAACAATGGGTGGACTACGTTACTGTCATACATCTAGCACAAATGCCAATGGCAGAGCAGCTTGATGCTCTCTGACAAGCTCTTACACTTGGCATGTGATCGGTGAAAAAGAATGTCATCAGTATTGACTTTTCATCGCCGTCAATCACTGTTGATGATGTGTCAGATAGGATTGAACAGTATCTGAGAGAGCAGCGGCACATCATTCATGATTTGGTCGACTTTCATGAGTGCCAACAACAGCCAGGCAGCAGCTTTAATTAGTTTTACTATTCACGTCAAGAGATCGCTGGGAACTGTGACTTGGATAAGATGTCGGCTGACTAGCAATCAGTTACAAATTTTCATATCCAGATTCGGATCTTCACCAAAATTTAACGAAGTAGTCCTTGTCACACACCCAACCTGTCCTCCAAATTTCATCTAAATTCGTCCACTTTTTGAGATATGCTGCTCAGACAGACGGGAGTGAAAACAACCTCCGTCCACCTTTGGTGGTGAAGGTAACTCGAGAGTTCATAGAATACCTTACCCCACGCAGCGTTCAAGTCTACAGCTCAATTGAAATAAAATAGATGTTAAAGGTCGGAGAAAAACAAATCCGAATGTTTACCGCTGTAGATCCCAGTGTCTGAAACACCACCTTATTAAACACATTCCATTAGTTATTCTGTGTCGGAGTGGCAACCCGACCCTGTGTCGGAGACGACCCGACCAGAATTGTGCCCAATAGCCAAGGAGACTGCTTAGGCAGCACCAACGCTCTGCACAGAGTATGGTCCCAATGGATGGATGGATTAGTTATTCATATCCTTTATGACATCCTTAAAAAACAGTAAGTTTCCTAGTTTGAGTTATCTTCAATTTTGTTTGACTGCCACAAGGCAGACAGTAACAAAATCATGTCACTCTGAGCACATGCACGATCGGGACAAATTCAGAGCCAAAGTACTGCTGAACTGCAGGTTCGTTTTCCCGTTCCTGTTCAAAATATAACATTCAATTGAAATCAAGTTGTTCCTCAATCATAAACTGATGTTTGTGGATGGATGGACGGATAGACAGACAGACGGAAGTGAACCAATTGCTTCACCCTGGCTTCTCGCTTCGAGTGTGCAGGGTAATAAAAATCCAAGTAGTCGCCATGGAAATTTCCAGACGTATTTGCAATTAATCTATAAGATTTGTGGGTGTTGTATGAATTAGAGTTGATAAACGTTTAATGGGTATGCCATGTAATAAATTAAATTGTTCAAAAATAATTCCAGGTATTTAATTTTATGCAACTTCGTATGCAACTATGTCCACTGAAGTTTGTGTACCTTTGAAGGGTTTTTTGGTCTTCTGGATCCTTATCTTCAAATTCCAGGACATCCAACAGGCTTTGATTGTACCTGCATATGAAGATAAAATAAAAGTAGTATGCCAGAAAATGCACAAACAAGGAAGCAACAAAATGAGTTAATAAAACGAACAATCAACTTATCTACAATCAAGTTGTTTCTTTTGTGTTCTGCTCTGTTCCAAGTTCTTCCACTAGGCTAGACTTTGAATACAAACAATCTTTGATAACGTGATAACAGAACAGCTCCAGAATTCTGATTTTGGGGCAAAAAATAAGATATTAATTTGACGAAAAGGTGCGTTTGAAAAAGAATGAGACAGAGAAGGATAAAGGATGGCAATGAAGAATAAAGAATCACAGGTGATTAAATGATAGAATTTCTCTTTTATGGCCATACACGGGTCTCTGAAAAACACTGCCATACGTCGTAGTACGCTGGCGAAAGGGAAGTGCGAGTGTGATGTGGAACTGCGTATAGACCCAACTATTGTTAGAATCGTGGGCTACTCTGTGACGTAATGGGTCTAGCTGTGATTCTTCTTCTTTTGCTTCGCCTGCTTCTGCATGCAACACTATGTAGTGGAAATAAATGATCGACGGTTTATTTTTTTTCTCGCCACGAGTTACAAACTTAACAGACATGTTGTGTGCGTTACAAGGATGAAATGATTCGATTTTCGTGAAGATCTGGATTTGATAATTTATATATATATATATATATATATATTTGAGTCATTTTTCATCATTAAGAGATATGTATGATGGCTAAAAACGATCCGTAGCACATTTCAAAAAGTTATGGACAGGTTTGAACTAAACGAGACAGATGAGTTGGGTAGGTGACAAGAACAAGCCGATTAGATTTTGGTTAAAAGGGCTGTCACACCTTGACGTTTTAGCCAGCGTATGGCAAGGTCTCAAAATGTATGTAAAACGCTGGCGTACGCTGAACTATTGATGTTTTTTTAAGTTTTGGGCATATAATAACGTGTTGGACGTATGCATAACATATTAGTAATGTACACAGAACATTTTAATCACATATAGAAAACTTATACCAACGAATGCTGAGCGTGTTGTCGGCGTTCACAACCTATGCCCAACGATAGTCTAACTTATGCATAGCGTGCGGCAGCGTATCGCTGACAATCTCGTGGAGTAGGCTATTAATAGGCTGCGGCTCGACGATTCAAATCATAACCGCACTAGACATCGAAGTGTCAAGCCGCTGTCACACTTTGACGTTTTAGCCAGCGTATGAAAAATTTGCCGAACCAAGCTGGCACACGTCGAATACATTATGAGTAAGTTTTGTATACGTTAAGAGCACGCTGGCATACGTCATAGTTTTCTGGCATACATAGTCATACGCCGAGTACATCGAGAAATTTTCAGCAAGTTGAAAATTTCGACGTACTCGACGTATGACACACATTCCGCATACGCTGGCATAAGTTGTAGACATGCTACGTGATCGTTGACACACGTTACTTGTACGTTACTCATAAGTCGAAACACGTCGATGTAATGGTTAGCGTCAGTGTGTCCAGACTCCCTGGTTTTTTTTTTTTTCTTCGGTACGACAGTGATGTTGACACTTCGATTTGGAGTGGGGTTATGATTTAAATCGTTGAGCGGCAGCCTATCAATTATATTATATTATAATCGCACTAGAAATCGAAGTGTCATCATCACCGTCAAACCGAAGAAAAAAAAAACCAGTGAGTCTGGACACACTGACGCTAACCATGACCTCGATGCGTTTCGACTTATGAGTAACGTACAAGTAACGTGTGTCAATGATCACGCAACGTGCCTACAACTTATGGCCAGAGTTATGCGGAACGTGTGAGTCATACGCCGGCATACGTCGAAAAATTTCAAGCATGGAAAATTTGTCTAACACCTCGGCATACTACGACGTATGCCAGCGTACAAAGACGTATGCCAGCGTACTATGAAAAAAAGCCAGCGTACTATGACGTATGCCAGCGTGCTCTTAATGTATACAAACTTACCCATAACGTATTCGACGTGTGCCAGCGTTTTAGCCAAATTTTGCATACGTCAGGCATACGCTGGCGAAATCGTCAAGGTGTGACAGGGCCTTAAGGTCCGAATCCATATTCTGCCTATCAGTGGGATACAAAAACGTAACCTGTTCAGCCCGGTGGAAGGATATACTCTCCTGAGTGCCGTTCGAGTTACTGAGTTTATCTGTAACCTCATTCCCACGTGACCTGATACTTCCATCATTCTCCGTTGACACTTGTATGAAAAATACAGAAACCTGATGAGACGAGTTACTGATAGACTCGTAGTTACTGTTTAGCTGTTCTGTTGGTGATCTTTCAATTTATGGGACCTGAGGTGCTGCATCTTGGAGCACATGTTCCTCACATTCCCCAAAACGTTAAAATGACTTTCTTGTGTGAAATTACTTGGAGGTGTAAGATTTCATGTTATGGATCTGTGTGAACATCACCCACACCCTGATAATAAATCTAATGGATCATGAAAGTGATGATCCAGTTTATTTGATTGTTTTGATCCATAAACCCAGCACAGAGCTCCTGATGATGGAATCCCGGGTTGAAATCACATTTCTACCGTTTTAATCACCCTCTTGGTTCCTGATGTCCTTGTACATCTATGTGGTTGTACATTACCATCTATTACTGTCCGAGTCCTGCACGGACGAGATAAAAGTGAAGTATATTTAATATTTCACATCGAGCAGTGCAGATTTTCGGGTTGTGCACAAACATCAGGATGATGATGTCACAGAGACGTGGTCAAGCGGGTTGATTCGGTGAAGACAAACAAGAAGAAGAAGAACGAGCCAGTCATTTCCGAAGTTTGTGTGTGAAGAGATATTATCTGTGCTCCCACACCAGGACCATCAGGTGTAGAGTATTGGATCTCTCAAATCTGTTTTGTTGATCATCCTCGAGAACATGTAAATTATCAAAAACGATAGATACAGCAGGATACCGTCCTTTATCACTCCTTCTCTTTCCAAGATCTCGATATCCCAGGGGATGGTGAGATCACGTGGGTTCGTCCCCATTCAGAACCATCATCAGTCATGGAGGGCATCACCGGTGAGGTTACAAAACGGTTAAAAAAACGACGATGAGGAATCTCTGGAGACAGTTCTGTGAGGAATGGCCGCGGGTTTGGAATTTTTCCTGAGAAAATGTATTTATGGATTCAACGTCTCACAAGAAGCACCTGCACATCCATTCCGGCATTCACCCCCACACCCCTCCCCCCTCTCCCCATCCCCTCTTCTTTCTTTCAACCAACAGTATCTTGTATCCAGAATCAAAACATGCCATATACATCACATAATAATAATAACAATCACATTATTATTATTAGTAGTAGTAGTAGTAAATGATATAAAGTTTACAAATGAGTAATTATTATCTTTACAGAGTTCTTAATTCATTTTTAAAATTCACTTCATTCATGAATGTAGAGGATTGGGGGGCGGGGGGAACACGTGATCTTGGGAGTGGAAGTTAAAAACGAGATTCCATTCCGTATTCACGGGAAAAGATGAGATTACCTGGGGATAGAGGGTTTCAGATTTGTTTCCTTCAATCCAACATGAACAGGTAAATGTTTGTTCCATTCCAGAGAATGTTTCGGTGATTCTGATGTTCTCGTGGAACCAGGAAGGATTTATCTCCACTCCCATCGTGCCAGATTGTTACATTTTCCAGGTTTCCCAGGAAACGGGATCGCACAGTGAAAACATCTACCTGTAGGGAACACGTGCACGGCAGGTAACATCTCACCTGGTTAGGATATTAACATGTTTATTATTATTTTATCTTCCTTGTTAAAGTGGTCTGTGAATGATTACCTGACCCCCTTCAAAAGGATCGCGATGTGTTGATGAATGTTTAAGATGATAAGATCTCAAACAATTCAATCGTCCACACATCGTGATATAAGCATCGGAGTTTGTGCTCGCCCCCCAATCATCTCCTGTTTCCTGGAATGGGGAAACTCCTGGGGGGAATCTGATAGAAATCCCACATCGTTAATACCCCGGATGTTAAACATGATGTTCCATGTTATTTTTAGTTTAATAAACTACCAGGATGAGCTTACCATGTATAACGGGCTTACAACCTCACTATGGAAACGAGATGGTGTGAGATACAAACGGTGGGTAAAACATGTAAACAGCGTCCCATAACTCGTACACCTCCTCCTGACCCCCACGCACCAAGCTAGTTTGGAACGTTGTATGTTCTATCACGCGGACCGGGTATTTATCATCGCCAAAGAAAACGTACATGATGCCACCGTGTTGGTTTCCTTCACAAGGGGGTGCTCCGAAATGCAACACCACGTTGTGCCCTTTATAAAGAAGTTTAATCTTACTATAATTCACTGTCTGTCCGTCCGTCTGTTCCCAGGTACCGCAAAAATGGCTGAACCGATCGCAACCATTTTTGGGGTTATCATCCTGGGACCCCTTGGAGTAAAATCGGCATAAATATAATAACATGTCCTCCTTGACGGCTCCCATAGGGAGAGGATGCTTCCGGTTGTATTAAATGGGAATTCTGATCATGTTTCACACTTTATGACTTGCAAAATCGAAGATTTTTCAAGTACAGGGTGCCCCACAGAAAACCAGGAAATTTGGTACAGTTTATTTAAAACAAAACAAAAGCAAACTTAGATGTAGTGTAAAACAAGGATACACTTTATTTTCAAACAAAACAAAAGCAAACTTAGATGTAGTGTAAAACAAGGATACACTTTATTTTCAAACAAAACAAAAGCAAACTTAGATGTAGTGTAAAACAAAGATACACTTTATTTATATGTCAGTTTATTGATATGGTAAAATACGGCAAAATAAATCTCAAAATCTCAAATTTCCTGGTTTTCTGTGGGGCACCCTGTATATTGGTGAGTCGATTTTGTTATTCTGTCGGTCTGTTTATCATCTGCAGGTCACAATTTTAAACCAATCTTCACGAAACTTCAGCACATGGTGGAGTTTGTCATAAGGAAGAAGCCTATTGTTTTTGAGGTCAAAAGGTCAACAGGCCAAAGGTCAACAACTAAGGTTGTGTTTCTAAAATCCTCAATTTTCATCCGATAGACTTGAAATATGAAGATGATTTTCATGTCATGTCACTGAATGTCAAGTTCAACCTGTTTACACTTTTAATATACAGGTGATCTTTCCATACAAAGGAGAAATATAATTATGTTAATTCCAGATGAATACATAGTTTAAAACATCATATCATATTTGAGTACATTTTATTTCAGGTTTCACATTTTCATTTTAATGCAAACTTTTAACTATCATCAATTTATTTATTTCATCACCTTCAAACCCATTATGATAAAAATGTATCAACAAGGTCAACGCCAGTCAAAAGGTCAACATAGGCCGGATTTCTAAAATTGTCAATTTTTATCCAATTGACTTGAAATTTGAAGAGGATTTATAATTTAGGTCACTGAATTCAACTACACAATTATTTTTGAGGACAACATTGACCAAAAGGTCAACATAGTCCCAAAGTCAACAACTAAGGTTGTGTTTCTAAAATCCTCAAGTTTCATCTGATAGACTTGAAATATGAAGATGATTTTCACGTCATGTCACTGAATTCAACCACCAATTATTTTTTAGGTCAAACTTGTTTTATGGATTTTGCAAGTGTCGTGATGTGCATGACGTCTTCTTGTTTACGTCTTCATTCAGCCATAGACATAAACCACTCACCGGGCTTCCTTTGAGATTTTATAGTCAGAAAAAGTCACAAAACTGAATGAAATAATCATTTATGTCCTTTAATTCAATATATTATTAATTTATTTATTAATTACCATGGAGTATTTGATTTAAATGAATTTTATTTTATTTAAACAAAGTTATTCTAATTAACCTGTTTCTCAATTATTAATTTATTTTATATCCAACAGCATAAGCCCATGCTGAACGCATTATTATTATTATTATTATTATTATTATTATTATTATTATGAAACACAATTTGAACCCTAAACACGATGTAAGGTATAAGCTGCCCCCAACCGGCCAACCCCCACCCGTGGAGAGAATATCCCAATATAACAGTATTACCTTATCATTCCCACATCTGACGCTTACACAGAGGTGTGAAACGATGGACCCCCTCCCCCACATATGTCTGGTGTTGGCTTAATGGTTAGGGTGGAGGGCTTTGGATCCTCGGGTCCTGAGTTCAAACCCCACTCGGCTGTTGAACTAATACCAGGTGGGGTTAACTTGGCCTGTCATCCTTCTGAGGTCAACAAAATGAGTGCCAGCAAGCTGGTATACTGTGTCAGAGTGGCGACCCGTCCAGGATTGTACCCAATAGCCAAGGAGACTGCTTAAGCAGCATCAACGCTCTGCACAGAGTATGGTCCCAATTTCCTCCTGTCCCTCCCCCCCATGAGGATTTTTATGCCTCCGATGACGAAGTTGCCAATGGCATTATGTTTTCGGGTTGTCCGTCCGTCCATACGTATGTACATTAATGTGAATTTTCACTGTTTTCTCGGCAACCGCTTATCCAATTGCCAAAATTTTCAACAGGTTTGGAATTTCCACCAGGTCTGGAATTTTCACCAGGTCTATTGTCTGGTGGATTTGATGACTCATGCAGAATTTTGTGATGATAATTATGATGTCATAGGTCATATGGGGTGGTAGCCATGTTGGAAAAACGGGAAAAATGTGGACCTCTGTATCTCCTAAACCAACCATGGAAAAAATTGAAACTTGGCATCTGGAAACGACTCTGCGTGGGGAATAAGAGTGATTTGACTATGATGCCATCGGTGAAGTGTTTTCCCGGTGAAAATTTGACACGTAGAACGCTGGATCCCTTCAGTATTAAAATTTCTGTGGTTCATATAGGGAAAGATGTGAATACAGAAAAAATATAATGACATCATCCATCACATGGTTTGGCAGCCATTATTTTTTTAAGGAAAAAATCTTCTCCAGAACCACTTTACAGATCAAAGTGAAACTGCACCCAAATGATCGATTCGCCATGCTGAATAAAGTTTGATCATGTCGAATAAAATTAATTATATTCATGTATTTTCAATTATATTCACTTACTACTTTTAGTTGTTTAACTTGCTACTACTGCTTTTGACAGTATAAATTCAGGTGTTACTTTTGTACTGGAATCAAATTGGCTGTCAGTAAACTCTCCTTTTACAGACTTTTAATCTCCATTGTGATGTGGTTGAACAAAGAATAAGATAAAATTGTATCACCAAATTTTATGTGCTATATCTCACTGAAATACAGATAACCAAGACTGGAATCTCCAATGTTTAAATGAAATTGCCCAGCCGCTCAAGAGAGGGATGCTTTGCTGTTGACGATTGAGAAGAGGTGCTCTATTGTCTGGTGGTAATTAAATAAGTCGCGGAAGGCGATCGCAACAGATGCTTTGTTGTCCAAGGACAATTACATGACAGTATAAAATGGAAGGTAGTGTTTTGAGAATCTGGTTACTCAATGGTGAAGGGAGGGTATTGTCAAAGTAATAGGCTTGTGTCTCCATTCACCCGCCCTCTTCATATTTTGTCTTGACCCTGTTATCACCCTCTCCTTCTCACGGCCGACCTCGTATTCCCATACTGCAAATCATGACCTGAGAGTGTCTATCCTCCTTCCCTCCCAAAGTGGCCATGTCTGCAGTTCCCTCTCTCACGCCACTTGTCCCCCCCCCACCCCTTCACCCTAGCCAGATGTTTTTCTCTCACATGTCATTTGCTGTCCAGAATAGTATAAAGGCAATTACTCTGTGCATTTTGAGCAGAAAGAGGATCATGTTTGTTATTGCTTGTCTTGCTCTCATTTTTCCCATGTGCGTGTTTGTTGTTATTTGTAATTTGATATTTGCTGTTAATAAATGGTCTCAGACTCTGAAAGAGAAGAACATAATTTCTTCCACAATAACTATGATGTCATAGGTCACATGGTCTAGCAGCAATCTTTGATGTACTACAAAACCTTCAAAATCCTCTTCTCCAGAATGGCTGGACAGATTGAGGGAAAAACAATACTCCAATAAACCCCAAACGTTGTATCGATTTCTCAACACAAACGTTGTGTGACAATTTGCATTTGCAGGCCATGGCTCCACCGAAAAAGCAGAGAAAGGTGAACGACGAGAAGCAAGCCTTCAACCCTGACTGGACGAGGGACTTCTTCTTCGCAGAGAACAGGGGGAAAGACTCTGTGCCTCATCTGCCATCTCATCTTTGGCCTGGCCAAAGCTGTTCAATGTCAAATGGCATTACCAAACTCACCATGGAGAGAAGTTCAACATCTTCGAGGGCAACCAGAGACTTGTGAAGGCCAACGAACTGAAGTCCAAGCTTTCACAGCAGCAGAACATCTTCACCAAGCAGGGCAACGACTCCAAGAGGGCCACGGAGGCAAGCATCAAGGTGTCGGAAACAATTGCCCGTCGCATGAAGCCTTTCTCAGATGGCGAGTTTGTCAAGGAGTGTCTTCAAGCCGTTGTGCAGAGCATCTGTCCCGAGAAGGCCACCATCTTCAACTCAGTCACCCTCAGTAGCACGACGATCACGAGGAAAGTTGAAGGCATATCCAGGAACCTCAAGAAGCAGCTGTGTGTCCTGGCCTCCGACTTCAAGGCCTTCTCACTGGCCTTGGACGAGAGCACAGACATGACAGACACAGCACAGCTGGCCATCTTTATCAGGGGAGTCGACATGGACTTCAACATCACTGAAGAGCTGCTGGCACTCTGTCCCATGGAGGATACGTGCACTGGCGAGGACATGTTCCATGAGTGCAACGCTGCCTTACAGAAGGCCAACCTGAACTACACAAAGCTGGTCAGCATGACCACGGATGGCGCAACTGCCATGTTAGGCACCAAGAAGGGCCTGCAGGGTCACACAATGGACGAGTTGAGCCATCAGCGGCTGCCGCATGACCTCATCTGGTGCCACTGCATCATCCACCAAGAAAACCTTTGCAGCAAGACCCTGGGATTCAAGGACGTCATGAGCAAGGTCATTGGCAATGTCAACTACATTCGTGCGCATGCTCTCAACCACCGTCAGTTCAAGGAGCTGCTGCAGGAGCTTGATGCAAACTACTGTACTTCTCGGCCGTGAGGTGGCTGAGCAGGGGCCGCACTTTGAAGCGCTTCTTTGAGCTAAAGGACGAGCTGGTCATGCTCCTGGGAATGAAGGGCCAGCCAGTCGGTCACTTCTCAGACTCCCAGTGGCTGGATGACCTCGCCTTCCTCGTTGACATCACTGAGAAACTCAATGTCCTCAACGTCTCCATGCAGGGAAGAGGCAAGCTGGTCCACAACCTCTATGGCTGCATTCAGTCCTTCGAGAACAAGCTGGAGTTGTGGGAGTCACAACTGCGTGCCAGCCGACTCGACCACTTCACTGCTCTGCAGGGCCAGCACGGTGAGGATGAGACCGTTTTTGATGGTGAGAGGTATGCTACAGAGGTGGCCCGTCTGAATAAGGAGTTTGAGAAACGATTCCAAGACTTCTGCAAGCACAAAGTCAGCTTCGAGATCTTCGCCATGCCCTTCTCATTCGATCCCTTGCAAGCCCCAACGGACCTGCAGGAGGAGCTGATTGAGCTGAAGAGTGACATCGACAACAAGGCCCAGTTTCTGGAGAAGGAACTCCAGGAGTTCTACAGGGGGCTACCCCGCCCGACCTTCCCCAACCTGATCAAGCATGCCCAGAAGTTGTTTTCCATGTTTGGCAGCACATACTTGTGCGAGCAGTTCTTCAGCAAGCTGAAGTACTCCAAGAACAAGAACCGAAACGCCTTGTCCGACATGCACCTGGAAGACACTCTTCGTGTTGCTTCCTCTCATCTGTTGCCCGACATCAACTTGATCCTGGAAGAGCAGAAGCAGTATCAAGTTTCTCATTGACTGAAAAAAATGCATCAAGTTTCTCATTGACTCTGAAAATGTTTCTCTGTATCAAGTTTCACAACAAAATGCATCAATTTTTTTCTGGCTCCCAACATCCTTGGGAGTAGTGAATGCGACCCGTGGGATCAAAAGGTTGGGGACCACTGCCATAGAGGCAACTACACATGTTGAATGTTTTTTGTGATAACTATGACATTATAGGTCACGTGATGTGGCAGCCATTTTGGAAAAAAAGAAAAACTTTGGACCTTGTATCTCCAAAGCTGCTCACGGAAAAAAATTGAAACTTGGCACATGTGAAGTACTCCCCATGGGAAACAAGTGTGATTTTTTTTTGATGTCATATGTGGCTTCTTTATGACATCATAATTGCATATGTCAAACACTTTATCCAATCAGTATGAAAATTTTTGATGGGTCATCGAGGGCTAAATTGTAATTGGCAAATAAATTGATGACATCATTAGTGACGTGGTTCAGCAGCCATATTGTTTTTTAACATAAAACCTTCCAAAATCTTCCTGGGTGTGTGCTGCCGCTCGCCACGTCGCCACAGGGCGAATCCCCCTTACCTGTGGCTAATATTTTAAACCACCCATTAACCACTGTGGCTAATCCATGTTTTAGTGATATATATATATATATATATATATATATATATATATATATATATATATATATTTTAACCAGTTTTAGACAAATTTTGGGTGATTTTAGCACAGAATTCAACCTTCGTTGAGACGGCCGCCATTTTGTATGTTTTGATTACGGGAATCATGCGTGATTTCGCACATGCATATATATACTAACTTTAGTAGTTTTAAACTAGTTTCTAGTAAAAAAAAATCGACTGAAATTACGCATGATTCCCATGATTCTCGTCTCAAAATTTTATTTTCATTTTTTTGAAAAAAAAAATTTTTTCCCAGAATGATTCGGCATGATTTGGTGCTGCATGTTTCATTGGGTCAGTGGTTGCCACGTGAGTTTTGACACAATCAGTAGTAGTACCTGTAGTAGGACGAGTTTGTTTGGATGAGTGAGTTTGATGGGTGACTTTGGTTGGTTGGATGAGTGAAGTTGAGGGGTGAGATTGGTTGTACAAGTGAGTTTGATGTGTGACATTGGTTGGAAGTGCGAGTTTGATGTGTGAGATTGGTTGGATGGAGTGAAGTTGTTGGGTGACATTGGTTGGATGAGTGAGTTTGACTGGCATGAGGTTGGTCCAATCCTGGTCCACAACCACCCCCATCCCCCACTACCACTTACTAAAAGCACAACGACCATACCCCACACACACACACACACACACACACACACACACACACACACACACACACACACACACACACACACACCATCTCTCACAATCACCACCTCCCCTGATGGTCATTCATTCAACCAATCTCACACGTCTAACTCACTCATCCAACCAATCTGAACAATCCAACCAACCTCACCCATCAAACTCACACATCCGCCTTAAAATTAACTTATTATTTCATATTTCTAAAAAAAAAAAAAACTTTTGAATAAAATGTGGCTATTTCCTTTCTCCTGTGGCTAATCATTCTAAACCTGGATTAGCCACAGTGGCTAATTCCTTTTGAAAGCCAGAGCACATCCAGTCTTCTCTAATGTAACACATGGAATTCAAATATACGTCACTGCATTGTGTGAGGGGGACTATGTCAAGTAACACAAGATGTTTATCGACTCTGGAAGACCTAAAATATAGGAAATAACAACCCTGCACGACTTGTTTGCTCACTATCAGACATTTACCAAAAAAATTAACGGTAGTTTTGAGTGGAGGTGAGCAGCGATTGAGACAGAGGCGACCTGTCAGCATCATATCAGAACACAGATGATAAAATACTTGGAATCTGTGCAGGACTATGATCCAACTCAAAGGAGTAGTGCACTTCAGTTTTGGGTGGGAAAAAACACAACCAAGTACCCTCAACTGCACAGACTAGCTTTAAAAGTACCATGTGTTCTGGCTTCAATTGCTCTAGTGGTAAATAAGAGTGTTTTCAAGGGGAGGCCTTATGATGTGCACTCCTCAGGCAAGGCTGGGAACAGACACTCTATGCAAAGTCATCTTTCTGAAATGCAATGAAGCTGTATTTGGCATCAACCGGTCATCCCAAGTTGTGCTTCGTGGAAATTGTTTAGATATCGTTAATAAAATTTAAACAAAACTTGAAAAGTAGCATCATTGTCTAACTTGTAGGCAATATTTTAAGAAAGTCTAACAGACTGAAAATCACTGTTTTTGAATGATTTATGTCTACAATTTGAGCTCGGTTTGTTTTATGCTGTTTTGGACTTTCATAACTTTGACAGTTGACAAATAAATGCAAATGTTACCTCTATCAGAAACTTTGTAGTCTGAAAATAATGGGCAAACTACAGCAAGAGGACCACAACATGGAATAAAATGTTGATGCAAGTAACAAGTTACACTGTTAGTCGGTTTTGATATTTCATTGTCTTCATTTACATAATACATAAACACAAATAAATTCGCTATTTTTTGCCCCTTTACAATACACTTTCAGCACAAGACTCGGACTCAGACCAGGTGGACTCGGCTACAACACTGCTCATTATCTGTTTGTATTGTGAGTACAGTCATCTCTTTGTGTTTTTCAATAAATAAATAAAACAAATGGCAATATCAGAACAAAATGATCAATTTATTTGTGAAGAAATGGTTTGGACAAGTACATGTTGATCAATGATAAGTATTGTTCAGTTACATTTCCTACCCGGTCTGAATCGGTTGGTAATTCGTGGGATCGACCTTTGCCTTGTTCTTGGAGTTTTCAATTAGATCTGAACATTCATTTTAGTTTAAATTTTCACCTTTTCATAATGATAATCACATTCATTTTTTTTTCTTTTTTATATATATATATATATATATATATATATATATATATATATATATATATATATTCTCTCTCTCTCTCTCTCTCTCTCTCTCTCTCTCTCTCTCTCTCTCTCTCTCTCTCTCTCTCTCTCTCTCTCTCTCTCTCTCTCTCTCTCGCTCCCTCTCTCGCTCTCTCGCTCTCTCGCTCTCTCGCTCCCTCTCTCCTTCCTTCCTTCCTTCCCTCCCTCCTGGATTAAATGGTGGGGAGGCTGAACCCAGCTTGTTGTCTCATGAATGCAAGCAATGGACTCCCGATCATTCAGGTTGGCTACCAAGAGAATGGATCTTTGTCAAATGGCATCTGTGACTTATGGGTGACTGTACAAGGAACACAGAAAACAATGTAATGGTTGAAACGAAACTTGGATTTTGAATAAATGGACACAATCACATAAAGAAGTTCACCATAACATACAATGTACAACTCCACTTCCCGCGTTGAGATGTCTTCGTACAGTGTCAATGTCCTGCTGTTCTAATTCCAGCATAATCACCTCATCCACTGGGTACTGTCCAACATAGACTCCCATCACATTGAACTCGCTTGATGTCCTTGCCATGTCAATCTGTTCACGTCGTACTTGATTATCCAAATCATGGGTGTCTCATAATGCTGGTCCTCTAAGGATGATTGCAGAGCTCAAAGAACTTCTCCCTGGCACACAGCCTTCACGAGTTACTTTTTCAACCTGATTATAATTGGCTCCACACGTCCACAAACAACTCTAGATAATGAGATAATCACATTTCCTTTGCTGATTCCGCCTCCTCAGGCTTATCTAGCATCACAGAACGATCCTGGAACTTCTCGCAAATGTGATTTTAGTTGATGTGGGAACCTTCCATCTTAAACACAGTGAGAATCTTCTAGTACCTTCCATCAAGCAGTTTCCAACACAACACTGCCTTCCAGTTAAATCAGCTCATTAAATCACTTTCATCATTCCCAGAGTTTCACCGATCCATGTAACATCACAAATATATCATGGAACAATTGATTTTAATCATTCATTTATATGCACTAACTAATGCTCATCCACAAACACAGTAACCCATACCTCCTGGCCTTAACAGCGAGCTTTAAACTGACACCATCCCCCCCTCCCCCATCCCACACCCGTTTTTGGTTCAAAATCGTCCCTTATGAGAGCCCAGAGGACAACATTCTCCTAAATGCAGCCAAAAGCATCATCCAGGGATTTACTCCTTCATTGTATGAGGACAACGAGATTTTTGAAAAGAGTATTTGAGGTACTCGTTCAGAATCTCCTTTTTGGCTCGCCTGTTCGAAGAACAGAGAGCTATAGTGATACCCCCGGCGTGAATGTGAGCGTGAAAATGTTAAATTTTTTGTATTACGGAAAAACTCAGAAAGATTTCGACGAAACTTGGTGGGGGGGTTAGGTATGGTCCAAGGATCATGCCATTAGATTTTGGACTTGGCCCCCCCCCTCCCCAAAAAAAAATTGTTGGAGAAAAAAAAATTTTTGCAACTTTTTTTCGACAAAATTTCGATTTCTTTTTTTTTTTGCATTTCTACATGTTTTAAGTGATTTCCAACCCCCCCCCCCAAAAAAAATTGTTAGAGAAAATTTTTTTTTTTGCATTTCCACATGTAAGTGATTTCCACCCCCCGCCCCCAAAAAAATTTTTTGCAACTTTTTTTTTCAACAAAATTTCGATTTTTTTTTTTGCATTTTTACATGTTTTAAGTGATTAGGATTTTGACGAAACTTGGTGGGGGGGTTAGGTATGGTCCAAGGATCATACCATTAGATTTTGGACTTGGTCCCCCCCCAAGTTTTTTTTTTGCATTTCTATATGCTTTAAGTGATTTCCAACCCCCCCCCCCCCAAAAAAAAAATTGTTAGAGAATTATAAAAAATATATTAATTATTAGACTCGTCTTTTAAAAACGATAAATGTATAAACAGGCGAGCATCGGGTGGCTTTGACACCAACTCTGGTTAATTGAGAAGTGAATTAACTCTCGTTATGTATAAACCCCTGAGTTTGATTTCATCACTCCATATATTTATTTATTCATTCATATGCAGTCTGTGGCTGATTGGCTGCATCATTATCTTTGGGTGTAGCTGTGCATATTAGTACTCATTTTGCCAACCTCAAAAGGCTGACAGGCTGAGTGAACCCTACCTGGCGTTCATTCAACGGCCTAACAGGGGCTTGAACTCAAGACCCAAGGATCTTAAACAAAGCACGTTAACCATAAAGCAAACACCAGGCCCATTGCTCTACTGATGGAGTGTCAGTGTGTGAGAATCATGAAGACAAATAGAATTGAACCCACTGTTAACATCCTGATAGATCCACAGCTTTACCATATGGGAGGTTCATGTGGTTACACGGTTATGTTGATGAAGGATTCTTTATTCACCAAATTACAACAGAACTATACTTGCTCCTCTTAAATATTATACACATCGATTATCTCCTTTTATACTAACACTCCTTACTTATTACAATTATTTTCAGGAATCAAATTGATTTACTTTGTTATAAACTACACTGTAAACTTCCCTCCCGGCATGAATTAGCAGGACAACGTATGTCAGGGGATGGATCTGAATATCCCAATATCCCTTAAAAACAACACCATCTTGACTCAGCAATCCCAAATCTTACCTTCCTTAGGCCATCACATTCATTAATACATATATAAAACATAATTCATTTATTGTGAGTTTACAAATGTGAAATATACCTCGAGATTCACCTGAGATGTAGAGGAGTAGAGCTGCTTCACATGAAGAATGAGTAACATCTCCTGAAGTACAAAATGATGATGTGGAATCACATTCTGTTCGATTTCCACGTGAAGGTTCATTCAGACATCTGTACAGACCAGAATCTCTCTTTTCCACCCTGTTGATTTGAAGATCCCCGTTTGGAAGAATCTTATGATGATGACTCAGCTTTTGTGTTTGGTTTTTGATCACAGTCGATATCATAACAATTGGAACGAGAACTACGTTGTCAGGTCAGGTCAGGTATGGGAGCATGTGCCAGAACAGCGCGTCGCTGCGTCCACTTTCCGCCGGTACTCCAGGGGCCTCCGTCTGGCCATCCCCCAGGCAGATGCCAGGCCCATCCCCATCTCCTTGAGATGATGGTCAACCTGCTGCAACCATGAGGCACGTGGTCGGCCCACTGGCCTCCTCCACTCATGAGACTCCCTCGCTGAGAGAATCTGGTGAGCAGGATCAGCGTCAGGAAAACGAGCCACATGTCCATACAGCCGCAGCTGACGCTCACGGACTATGCAGGTAACAAATCTCATCCGAGTCTCTCTCAGCAACCGCTCGTTGGACACAAAATCCGACCAGCGATAGCCAAGGATTCTCCGAAGAGACCTGGTACCAAAGGAATTAAGTCTCCGTCTCAGATCCTTTGTCAAAGTCCAAGTCTCGCACCCATAGAGCAAGACTGGAAGTACCAAGGACCTGAAGACTCGGACTTTCGTCCTCCCGCACAGGTACCGGCAGCGCCACACCCCATGATCCAGTGAATCCATGACTCCCCAGGCCCGACCCAGACGTCTATTGACCTCCAGCTCACAACCTGCGGAGACATGAATATCACTGCCAAGGTAGGTGAATCTATCCACGACCTCAACATCCTCACCACAAACAGGCACAGACAGGACAGCAGCATCCAAGATGTCACCGAAAGCCTGGATCTTTGTTTTGACCCAAGAAATCCGTAATCCCAACGGCTCCGACTCCTCATTCAGCACCTCGAGGGCCCCCAAGAGGATATCTAAAGTCTCCGCAAAGATGACTGCATCTTCTGCAAAATCAAGGTCCGAGATCTTGACATTGCCAAACGATGCACCGCAACTTGATCTCTCCGACATCCTCCCAAAAATCCAGTCCATACAAGTGCTGAAAAGTGTGGGGGCAAGTACACATCCCTGACGAACTCCAGTAACAACTGGAAATAAGTCAGAGGCGGTACCACCACACTTCACAGCACTCTCAGTACCAGAGTAGAGTTCAGACATCAGATCGATCAGTTTCGGTGGCACCCCACGAAGACCAAGAATCCTCCAGAGGACATCCCGATTCACTGAATCGAACGCTTTACAGAGATCAACATAGGCTGCAAGCAGCCCCTGCCGAAACTCTCGTCTGCGTTCGGTGAGGACACGAAGTGCAAGGATACGGTCAATCGTTGACCTCTTTGGTGTAAAGCCTGACTGCTCTGGACGCTGGTGCTCAAGCAGATGGTGGCGAACCCTATCAAGAATTATCCGAGCAAAGACCTTGCCCGGCACTGAGAGCAGCGTCACCCCTCGGTAGTTGTTGCAGTCTTGGCGATCACCCTTCCCTTTCCAGAGAGGGACAACAAGGCCCCTCTTCCAGTCAGTTGGGATGATGCGTATGTTCCAGGCAGAGCACAAAACTGCATGCAACGACGCGAGTGCAGCATTTCCACCAGCCTTGAGAAGTTCGGCATGGATGCCACAGATCCCTGGAGCTTTGCCCCGTTTCAACTGGTTCACCGCAGCCCGTGTTTCCACAAGCGATGGTGGACCACAGTTGATTCGAGGGTCAGCAACAGGGATTGTAACACCCTTGACGTCCAACTCGACAGCTGGGGGATCAGCCTGGTACAACCGCTCGAAGTAACCGGCCCAGCGGGCCTTCACTTCAGACTCCTCTGTCAAGAGCCTACCACTCTCTGCTCGAACTGCAGTGCTCCGAGGGATGGGCTTGGATGAACGTAATGCGCGAATTCCCCTGTAAGCGGGACGAGAATCACCTGTCCACAGGTGATGCTCTACCCCCTCACAGATTCCTCGCACATAGGCCTCCTTGTCCACCCTCAGTGCACGTACAGTTTTACGCCTCAGCTCCCTGAACAGCTCAGCTCTGCCATTCAGCCTGGCCCTGCGACTCTGGTCAATGGTATCCAGTGTCCCTTGAGAGACAAAATTCTTCTTTGCCCTGCGGTGAACTCCAAGGCATCCACCGGCAACATCAAGGACGGTGGTCTTGAAGGTGTTCCACAACTCTTCAGGACCCCCCAAAGCACCCAGACCCCCCAAGTATCCACTCAGCCTGTTCGCAAACTCCTCAGCTACTCTCTCATCCCTGAGCTTGGCAACATCCAGCCTAGGCTGGGATGGTACCATTCTCCAGGATTTAAGGTGCAGCTTTAGAGTTGCTACAACAAGCCTGTGGTCAGTATTGAGGAACTGAGCACTCCGGTAGACCCTGCAGTTCTGGATCATCCTCCAACGACCGTCAATGAGGACATGGTCAATCTCCTTTGCCACACCGCCAGCGTTGGAATACCAAGTCCAGCGATGAGCTTGCGGGCGCTGAAACCATGAACCAGCCACCCTAAGTCCATGACTTCTTGCAAAGTCAAGGAACTTAGTGCTATTCTGGTTCATAGTTCCTGACCCATGGGGACCAACACACACCTCATAACCATCCCTATCAGTTCCAGTCGATGCATTGAAATCCCCCAAGACTAGAAGTGTATCTCGTCTGGGGCACTGATCAACCACAGACTCGAGTGTGGCGTAGAATGTGTCCTTCACGGTAACATCACTCGCCTCAGTCGGAGCATAAATAGAGACCAGGGAAATGACACCTAAGGAGTGACGAATCCTTAATCTCATAATACGCTCGTTGACCGGTGTTACCTCAATTATCATTGGGGTCAGCTTATTGGACACAGCTACAGCAACTCCTTGGGTATGGTAACCATCAGAGCGACCAGACCAATAGTAGGTGTAACCACCCACCATTATCTCGCCGCAATCCGGTCTCCGAACCTCAGAGAGAGCTGCAATCCCGATGTCCAAACGCTTGAGCTCAGATGATAACAGAGACAGGTGATCATCCTCTCTTAGGGATTGGACATTCCAGGCACCCACCCGAAGGGACCGCCTCAGGTTAACCCAAGGAGACCGCCGTCTGGTGGACGACACCTCAGCACCACTCCGACACACTCTCCCGCAATCTGACCCAGGGATGTTACCCCGTGGTTTCCCTCCTATCAAAGATTGGGGGTCCCGAAGGCTTTGCCCCAATCCCATCATCCGGTGAGCTGCCCTGCGAAGGGAAGCTGCACAGGAGGTACTCCCACGGAGTGGGTTTTCAGATTTTTTTGCGTTTTTGTGTTTTGCGGAATGAAGCGTTTTACGGTGGCTGGAGTGCAAATCCTGCCACCAACCTCCTAATAAGAAGTAACCCAACTGCAGGAGGACGTCCGCAGACACAGTTGGGCACTAGATATGGATGGCCGTTGGCTCACAAGGAGCTCCTCCGCCCTTTGAACTACGTTGTCGATGGCACACAATCGCATATTCCCGCACGCACTGCTTTGTCCCATTAACGCCAGGTGAAATTTTATCTTGCAAAATGGATTGACTATTCTTTTCCATTCGATGTGCTTTATGACCAAAGACTTACTTTGTTTACTAAATCAGAAGTCATTGCAAGCATGTCAACATTTCATGAAACATTAATTTAACACTGTCCAGCAATATAGAACTGTGCATCAATTTAATCATAGGAATGAACTGTGTATATTAATTATAATTATTCTTAATCAATTAGATAAATACAGTAAAACCTGTGACTGTTTGTCACTCATGGGGGCCACATAAGTAAGTTCTTTATAAAAGAATTTCCAATGTACAATGGTAAATACACTTAAAAAAAATCAGCCCTCATGACCCCACCCACTCTGGCCCGCCCCCTAGGGGTCATATCAAAATCCGATAGTGTTGTGCACTTCCCCATACATATATCTACTATGTCCCAAAGTTTCAAGTTCCTATCTCAAGCAGTGTAGGAGGAGCTATTTTGACCCCCTATCCGCGAAGCACCCCCTACCCCCCCCCAAGCACCCTCTGATCATCATGTGTTTAAAAAAATATGTTGGTAAATGTATAACTTATGAATATGTTTGATTTAAAAAGCTACAACACAATTTTTTTTTTAATCCACCCTCATGACCCCAACCCCTCTGGCCCGGCCCCTAGGGGTCATATCAAAAATCCGAAAGTGTTGTGCACTTCCCCATACATATATCTACTATGTCCCAAAGTTTCAAGCTCCTATTTCAAACGGTGTAGGAGGAGTTACAGGGTAAGACAGACGGACGTACGTGTGCTGAATTGAAGGACGAGACGCGTGATCACATGTCGCGCGACGCGCAAACTGGATAGATAAAGCCAAGTCTCCGCACGGACGGGGTGATTGTCCCAGGGACATTGTCATTTACGTCGGCGGTTCACTTGGTGCTCGTTGAATGGTGAGAATTGAGAGTATATCGGACTCCGTGCTTATGCTGATTTATTTTGCGGTGATCAATTTCACATGTATACATTGCTGCTTATGTACTCCGAGCTGCACCTGTATTCCCTGATGTGCCCGTAGAAGCGGCTTCAATCAAATGGAATAAAGCCTATACTCTGAAGGTTCTTCTCTCGCTTTCATTTCAATTTATTCCATTTCCGAGTCAGTCGCGTTTGGGTCAGCGTCGAACCTCTCTGGTTTGTAGATCTTGTCCATCGTTGGTTGAGAGAGCCGAGAAAACCAAATGGAATAAATAAAGAAAATAAAAATAAATAAAGAAAACCAAATGGAGAAAAACCCGAGGAATCGGATAGCCAGACCTCGTCAAACTCCTCAGCAACTACTTCGGTTGGTAAATGCTTCTTTTGTGGGTACAAATGACACCCCCGCCACAAATGCCCCGCCAGAGATGCCACATGCATGAATTGTGACAAGAAAGGGCATTATGCCAGGGTATGTAAATCTACTCAAAGGAGAAATAAACCCACTTCTGCGGCTCTCTACTCACAAAAGAAACTAACTGCAGCCTCACCGGGGAATCTATCCAAGGCTATCAACGTACGAATTAACGGGCATATGGCTGAAGCTCTGATTGATACCGGTAGCTCTGAGAGTTTCGTCAACAGCTCACTAGCGAAGGGCAGGAAATGGAAGATCCACCCGACAGACAATACGGTATGCATGGCCGCCACATCACTACAGTCCCGCGTACGAGGGTACTGCAATGTTGAATTGGACGTAAAAGGGTACACGCATCAGGATGTAAGGGTACAGGTGCTTCGTGATTTATGCGCAGACGTAATTCTGGGTCATAATGTCCTCAAGCAGCACACGAGCGTCGAAATACCCTTTGGAGGAAGCAAACCTCGTCTAATTTTAAATGCTCTGACCACCGCAGAGGTAACGTCCCCCCCTGCTGTTTGCTAACTTGTCGCCGGACTGTAAACCGATAGCGATCAAATCGCGACGATATACCACTGCTGATATGAACTTCATCACTTCAGAGACCAAGCGATTACTGGAAGAAGGAATTATAGAACCGAGCGATTCGCCATGGCGCGCGCAGGTGTTGGTCACCACCAACCAAAAACATAAGAAACGAATGGTTGTCGATTACTCTCAAACGGTCAATCGTTTCACCCAACTCGATGCCTACCCCCTGCCGCGCATAAACGAGATGGTCGAACGCGTGGCCAATTATAAAATATTCAGCACCATCGATTTGCGAAGCGCCTATCATCAAATTCCCATCCGAGAGGAAGACAAACCTTACAACGCGTTCGAGGCAGGTAGACGCCTCTACCAATTCAGGAGGATTCCGTTCGGTGTCACGAATGGAGTAGCTTGCTTCCAACGAGTTATGGACGACATCATCTCAGATGAAAACCTCAAAGACACTTTTGTTTACGTGGACAATGTCACGGCGTGCGGTAGGGATCAGAGGGAACATGATAGGAATCTGGACAGATTCTTGAGCATTGCTAGAAAATATAATCTGACCCTCAACTACGAGAAATGCGTATTCTCGGCAAGGTCAATTGACCTTCTCGGCTACACAATAGCCGACGGCACGATTAAGCCCGATCCTGAACGATTGCGCCCACTTCGTGAGCTACCCCCACCTCAGGACCTGCAGACAATGCGCCGGGTGATAGGCATGTTCGCTTACTACGCGAGGTGGATCTCCCAATACTCCGAGAAAATACATCCCCTAGTGCATTGCAAAAACTTCCCACCAGATGCCGCTGTTGTAAAAGCTTTCCACAACCTCAAAGACGATATCAGTAATTCCGTGGTATTATCGATCGACAGCTCGGTGCCCTTTGTGGTGGAAACGGATGCTTCTGATCACGCGATAGCTGCGACACTCAATCAGTCTGGGCGACCCGTCGCGTTCTTCTCGAGAACTCTCTCTGGAAGCGAGCAGAGACACTCAGCAATAGAGAAGGAAGCGTACGCTATTGTCGAAGCCCTATGTAAATGGAGACACTATTTACTGGGAAACCACTTCACGCTCGTCACGGACCAGCGATCCGTTGCATTCATGTTTGATGGGAAAAATAACGGGAAAATTAAGAATGAAAAAATTATGGGATGGCGGATAGACCTAGCTTGCTATAGTTACGACATTGTTTACCGGCCCGGGAGGGAAAACCCTGCTGCAGATACCTTCTCTCGGGTCTACTGTTCGGCGACAATCAGTCGGGCTTTGCAAGACCTACATGTGTCTCTTTGCCACCCGGGGGTAACCAGAATGGCACATTTCGTGCGCAGACAAAACCTTCCCTATTCTATCGAAGATATTAAACAAATGAATGCTTCATGTCCTGTTTGTGCTGAACTAAAACCCAGATTCTATGGCACGGCATCTGGCAGGTTGATCAAGGCCACTTCTCCCTTCGAGAGACTAAATATCGACTTCAAAGGGCCCCTGCCGACCGAGACAGACAACAGATACATATTCACTGTTGTTGATGAATACTCAAGGTTCCCTTTCGCATTTCCGTGCTCGGATATGACCTCGGGCACTGTCGTGAAATGTCTCTCTGACCTCTTCGCTATGTTTGGGAAACCTTCGTACATACATTCAGACAGAGGGCCGTGTTTCATGTCGGCCGGGCTAAAACAGTTCCTATTAGAGCACGGCATAGCAACTAGTCGAACGACGGGTTACAACCCACAGGGTAATGGGCAGGTGGAACGGTATAATGGAGTCATTTGGAAAGCCGTAACTCTGGCGTTGAAATCAAGAGGACTGGGCCCCGGGCAATGGGAGGTTACCCTTCTCGACGCTCTGAATTCCATACGCTCTTTGCTCTGCACGTCCACCAATGCAACTCCTCACGAACGAATGTTTACTCACCAGCGACGTGATGTTGACGGCCAAACGGTGCCCAACTGGCTAACCCATCCCGGAACAGTGTTCATGAAACGCCCGGTACGACAAAGCAAGTATGAACCCATGGTGGAGGGGGTCGAACTCATCGATACTAATCCAGAGTATGCTCATGTCAGACTCCCGGATGGCAGGGAGACCACTGTGTCGGTTCGCCATTTGGCTCCCTCAGGTATTCCTCCCGCAGGTACACCACCATCTGGCACACCTCCCTCTGACATCCCCCCCCCAGGAACTCCACCCGGGAACGGTGGCGACGGAGCTGCCGTGTTCCACCCGAGAGCGATCGAGGAGTCATCCCCGGCACGAGTCGAGGCTCACCAAGAGGATCGGAAGCCTCCCTCAAGTGAAACCGCCATTTACTCCCGGAGAGGTCGACGGATAAAACCCCCTCGCCGACTCGATCTGTAAAGGGGATTATCAGCATCCTCGATGCTCATGCTCCTATATGCTCATTATATCATATAACGATGCTCATTACCATGCTCCGACAACTCAAGATAATCCTCATTGCTTGGCATGTATGCTTCTGTAGTTTAAATAGTTCGCGTTGCTTGAAATGTATACTCCTATAGTGCTGAAGTAATCATGGTGCGTTAGTTGGATCTCTGGTTACATTTTAAAGACGGGGAGAATGTGGTGAATTGAAGGACGAGACGCGTGATCACATGTCGCGCGACGCGCACACGGGATAGATAAAGCCAAGTCTCCGCACGGACGGGGTGATCGTCCCAGGGGCATTGTCATTTACGGCGGCGGTTCACTTGGTGCTCGTTGAATGGTGAGAATTGAGAGTATATCGGACTCCGTGCTTATGCTGATTTATTTTGCGGTGATCAATTGCACATGTATACATTGCTGCTTATGTACTCCGAGCTGCACCTGAATTCCCTGATGTGCCCGTAGAAGCGGCTTCAATCAAATGGAATAAAGCCTACACTCTGAAGGTTCTTCTCTCGCTTTCATTTCAGTACGGACGTACGGACGGACGGCGGAGACAATCACAATATTCCCGCATTTCATCGAAAGCGCGGGAATAATAATTGCAGCTGATCTGCTGCTCAACCACCCCCATCCACATCTGCATCCCTCATCCACCGTACCCAGGGAGATCCCCAAATGCAGCGATCACACGGTAGGTTCACACAGGTGTGCTCGTTTACCCCCAGCACGGTAATCACGGGCTGCACCGAGCCTGTGGACTGTCCAAGGATCAGCATCAAAACCAACAGAGAATCCTTCATCCTATCTGTTTACTAACACTGCAGCAGAATGACTGAACTTGAACCACAAAAATTATTTTCATACTTCTGGAGTGGGTTGCATCAAGTTCATGGTCATGATGTGTCCTGACAGTTCAAGATAAGATGGTTTAATGGGGAAGTAATGCCGATCACAAGTTGGAAACAACTTATTTTCTTCTGAATTGTTCACAAACATTCCTGTTTAAATGCTTACACTGTGTTTATTTGGGAAATAAATCCCTGGTAACATAGTACAAAACTAGAAGCGCACTCGGTAAAGCGTATCCCTCCGCCACGTGTAATACCTGATCCACGAGAACATATCAGGCCCAATACATTTTTGAAATATCATGCCATACAGTACTATATCGTTTTTGGCCCTGTCTCTCAATGGTGAAGAATTGCTTTTAAAATTAAATAATTATCGTATCCAGATCCGCATTAGGATCTTCACCAAAATTGAATCAATCCTTCCTTGCCACACACCCAACATGTCCACGACGTTTCATCCAAATCCGTCCCCAACCTTTTTGAGATGTCGTGCTTTATATCGTTTTTGGCCCCATCTTTCAATGGTGAAGAATCACTTAAAAAAATTCTCGTAGCCGAATCCAGATCCAGATAGTCACCAAAATTTAATCAGTTAGTCCTTGTCACACATCGAACCTGTCCACATAATTTCATCCGAATCTGGCCCCAACTTTTTGAGATATCCTGCACACAAACAGAAAAACAAACAGAGACAAAAAGGAGGTAAAAACAACCTCCTTCACCTTCGGTGGTGGAGGTAATACAATCACTCAAGCTCGTCTTAAGGAGGAATATTGTTCATATGAAAAAGGTAATTGTTTATTTATCCTCACCCAATCAGCAAGTGAAATGCGTTTCACGGTTTTCCACGTACAATGACCATGCCCATCTGGGGGAGAAGTGAACAAACACATCTTTCAGCACGTGGGAATGAAATATTGTCGTTATTACCTCGTCCCGAGTACTTTGTTAGCCCGTGGGAAGCGAAAAGTGGGGTAAAGCAATCGGTAGTTTACGTACGTACGTTCGTGTCTGCATTTTGATAACAGCATTCATCGAAAACCGTTCGCTGGACAAATTGATTGAAACTTTACCGCACGTTACATGACCATTTGACATCGCGCGCATATCGAGCGCACATCGAAAATTTTCAAAATATAATTTCTACACATTTACCTCAAAATGTGGAGAGATGCAATTACAAATTTGCCGCCAGAAGAAATGGCTCGCAAGTTGCACCAAGTCCTTCTCAAGGCTGTTTGTGGTAAGTATTCTATGAATGAATACCATCTAGTTTTTTAAGGATTCGTATGCAAAGACTGAGAAACAGGAGGGAATCAAATCGGACTCGGCTGTATTTATTGCAGCCTTGAGTTTTAATCAAGATCTTGGCAATGACCTAGAATGACACACCACGGTGGTAGCCATGAATACCCCCGCGAAGGCCTCAACATAAAATGATCTCGACGCCCCTCACACGTCACGAGAATATGTCAGCTCCAGTGTTCAAACATCTCACTATTTCTCTCCAAAAGGACCATTTGGAACCCACCCCATCTACATTCATAATAATCCTCCAGAAGAAGTCCTTTCATTCAAGCTTCTGGGCCTCACTATCTGCCATGATCTTTCCTGGAAAAGCCACATTTCCAACCTGGCCTCCAAAGCCAGTCACCAACTGGGAATCCTCCGTCGTGCAAAGTCCTTCCACGGCCCACCTGAGCTCCTGACCACATACAAAGCTTTCGTCCATAGCCAAATGGAGTTCTGCTCTCCGCTCTGGGCTGGTGCTCCTGCAACTCACCTTTCTCTGATTCACGCTGTGGAAACAAAGGCATTTAGGATCATTGGTATCTCCGCAGTGAGGCTGAGTCTTTGGGCCTCTCACCCTCTCACCGCAGGCAGGTTGGTGGTCTTTCTGTCTTCTACCATCTCCTCTCTGGTCTCACCCCCCCCCCCACTGCTCTGTCTGTTCTATGTCCCCCCCCTTCCCCCCATATTTTCATGGGGGCGCTCAAGGTCGTCCAGCAGCCCCCTTCTGGTAAAAGTACCAAAATCACGAACCACTGCTCACCTTCACTCCTTCATTCCTCTTTTTTTCCCACCTTTGGATTAAACTCCAACACTCTCTTCAATCCCAATCTTCCCTCCAGGTCTTCATATCAAAACAGCTGCTCACCACCATTTCTTATCTTCCCCCATCCAAAACCACGATCTTTTCTACCCCCGTTAATCCACCACAAACCCACCTCCTTCAAATTCCCTGCTTTCCTTCCTGTAGGTA
Organism: Eptatretus burgeri; assembly: GCF_056783735.1. Lineage (NCBI taxonomy): Eukaryota > Metazoa > Chordata > Myxini > Myxiniformes > Myxinidae > Eptatretus > Eptatretus burgeri. The sequence goes on from NC_140963.1 coordinate 133,989,397, forward strand.
ACCTGTTGTGCAAGGTCCTGAAAGTTCCTGTGGTGTCCATCTTGAATACCCCATGTTCCCCAACTCATCCCTCTCCCTTCCACAGATCTCCGAATGTCTGTTCCCAACTGTTTTGTCCTTTCCTCTCCCGCCCCTCTCATCTCCTGCTCCCCTTGTTGTGCATTGTCTTAGCTTTCATAGAGCCTCGTCAATGTACTGTATACAATTTTTTTTTAAAACATCTCCTTACACTTCCCTAACCCCCTCTAAAATCAACCTATAGGCTGTCAACAACTTCATTGTTGATCTTTTGAAACATATCAACAAAGCAAAAAAACAAAAACAACAAGAAACAAGCTCAAATGAGCTAAGATCCTCATCCTCTTAATGATGACATCATAAAAACGAATATGACGTCATTGTGATGTATCAGGTTTGCGATAAATTATCTGTGCTCATGCCCGGCTTGATTCCCACAAACAAAATTCAAACAGCTTGCCGAGTTTCGGAGATAATGGTATAGGCGATTTCCATTAGCGGCGATATTATGACGTCAACTTTTTTTCTAGGAAGAATTTCCAAAATCGGAGAAGGTTACTGCCTGCGCGTGGGCTTTATGCATATACATGGCAAGTTTCACGAAGATCCGATGAAAACTCTGGGTTGTGAAACAAAAAAATGTCAAAAAATAGGAATGACGTCATAAAAATTGATATGACGTCATAGTGATGTGTCATATGTGCGGTAATTAATCTCTGCGAATGCCCTGTTCAATTCCCGCAAACAGAATTCAAAAAGCTTGCCTAGGTTTGGAGATAATTTTCAGCGATTTCCATTTGCGGAGATATTTTGACGTCATAACTTTTTTTCTCGGAGGAATTTTCAAAATCGGAGATGGTTACTGTCTGCGCAGGATATTTTTACATATATATGCCAAGTTCCAGGAAGTTTCGATGAAAACTGTAGGCTGTGAAACAAACAAGTCCACAAGAAGAAGATGAAGAACAACAACGTGAGTAAGACTTAGAGATCCTCCATGAAGATCTAAAAAAGCAGAGATTGCAAACACTTGCCAGGACTTTTTTTGTGATGTTTGTGTAGTTTTGTGTGGTGTATTTTTTATGGCGTTTAGGTACGAGTGTGTTACGTAATTAATAAGACAGAACTAGAACTACCACTTTATAACTGCTGGCAGTGATGACTGGATACGAAGACGTCTTGATTTGATGCAACCCCGCTTCCATTGGACACTTGACCCTGACCCATGTCGTTTATTATTATTCAATTGAATTCAGAATGGGCTTCAAATAAATTCAATTGAAATCAAATGGATGACTAAATAGGTGCAGTCCTGCATTGGAGTAATCAGAAGGAACCCAAACAAGAAAATGACCCGTATCTTACCAAAAGGTGACCACGTGTGACTTCTTTAAGGTCACGAGGTGAACAGAGCTGCTATCCACCAGGAGCGACTCCTTGAGGAATATCTGCCTACGAGAGATTCCGATGAGAATCGTTCTACAGAGTAACCATGAAAAATATGCTTTTGCCTCATAACGTCACAATGTCTCAAGCTTGACATATCTAGAAAGCACTCATCGAGGTGTTCAATTTGTGGTACTACACGATATGGTTCCTAAAACTTGAAAATTTGACCTTGGGGTCAAATGTTTGACCTCAGGCGCTAACCATGAAGGTCAAGGCCAATCGCCACCAAAAACTAATCAGCTGAGCGCCAGACCATGAACTATATTCCCATGAAGTTTGGAGATGATTTGATTACAATTACTCAAAAAATAAGGGTTTCGTCGACCTCCATGATTTACCGCAAAGTGACCTTGACCTTTATGTGTGCTGAAGGGTATTATAATAATACTACGATATATGTACCCACAAGAGTTTCCGATGAGAATTGTGCTCTGCAGAGTGATATAAAGGTGAAAAATCCAATGATTACAGACAAACAAAAAAAAAAAAAAACTTACCAAGTAACAGATCTTGCAAAAACTTCGTTTTGGCAAGATAAAAAGCAAGTATGAAGTCACCAGGAGGAATCTGGATGAGATTCGGGTTTCAGCTGTAACTCCTCTACCCACAAACCCATCCAGGTGCAGCCAATTGAGCCCAATTCCCAAAATGACCCAGATCAAAAAATTAAATAATTATGGCTGCGAGACCATGTGTTCGATCAGGTTGAAATTTAAAACATATATTCACCATCACGACTACATCATAATTGTGAAGTTTCATGGCGATCAATGATGTGGTTCAAGAAAAATCATTTTTTAATGATTTTTGCTCAATCCAATATGGCTTGGCTATTAGCCAAGTGACCTATCAATTATTTGTGAACACCCCTGATATCCCCATGGCTTGGGGAACATGTTTCTGAAGTTTCCCCTCGATTTGTCAGGTTGTTCTGGAGAAAAAAATTTTTAGGTTTGAAGATAAATCAAATATGGCTGCCAAACCATGTCACCTATGATGTCATAAGTGTGAATGTTTTGTTCATGGATAGCCTGTTCAGCCATTTCAGAGAGGATTTTTGAAGGTTAAAAAAAAAACAATATGGCTGCCAAACCACGTAACCGATATTTATTCTTTGGACCAATTTATTCCGAAATGACCCACAAAAAATTTCATACTGATCGGATGTAGTGTTCTTCGTATGCAATTATGACGTCATAACCAGGGCATCCATTACATCAGACAAAATCACACTTATTCCACATGTTGAATACTTGCAATGTGCCAAGGTTAATTTTTTTTTCTTGGTGCAGTTTTGGAGATGCAGAAGGCCAAAGTATTTTGTTTTTACCAACATGGCTGCCACACCACGTGACCTATGACGTCATATTTGATCATTAAAACAATTGACATGAGTGGTCGCTCCGATGGTGAAAATTTTATGTCAATCTGACAAGCGGTTGCAGAGAAAAACACTTACTTTCTGTGCAGACAAACAAACAAAGAAAGATGTCATGAATTGCACGACACTTGCAAAATCCAAAAAACAAATTTGTCCTCAAAAATAATTGGTGGTTGAATTCAATGACCAAATTTGTAAGTCCTCTTCAATTTTCAAGTCAATCGGATGAAAATTGACAATTTTAGAAATTAGGCCGATGTTGACCTTTTGACTGATGTTGACCTTGTATAAATTTTTTATCATAATGGGTTTGAAGGTGATGAAATAAATAAATTGATGATAGTTAAAACTTGTATTGGTATTAAAATGAAAATGTTAAACCTGAAATAACATGTACTCAAATATGATATGATGTTTTTATGTATGTATCCATCTGGAATTAACATAATTAGATTTCCCCTTTGTATGGAAAGATCACCTGTATATTAAAAGTGTAAACAGGTTGAACTTTGCCAGTAAGTTGAATATAAGAAGAATTGCCTTTCATTTTAAAGCTATCGAAAGGAATTTTTATAAAAGACGCAAACAAGTTGAAATGTGGATTTAAGAAAATGTCCAGATGTATCCACTAAGCTCGAGTCGCTTCAAGATAATATATCTTCCCAGTTTTGGGAGAAGCAGACAGACTTTTGACCTTCATATGATGGAAACTTGTTTTAATGACCATTAGAGTTGGCGTTTGATGTCATTCTAGCATTCTGTGCATTTTCTGTATGAGCTGTTGAATTAATACCAGGTGGGGTTACCTCGGCCTGTCATCCTTCAGAGGTCGGCAAAATGAGTGCCAGCATGCTGGTATGCTGTGTCGGAGTGGTGACCCGTCCAGGATTATGCCCAATAGCCAAGGAGACTGCTTCGGCAGCACCAACGCTCTGCAGAGAGTATGGTCCCGATGGATGGATGGATGTGGTTACATGGTTATGTTGATGAAGGATTCTTTATTCACCAAATTAAAACAGAACTATACTTGCTCCTCTTAAATATTATACACATCGATTATCTCCTTTTATACTAACACTCCTTACTTATTATTACAATTATTTTCAGGAATCAAATTGATTTACTTGGTTATAAACTACACTGTAAACTTCCCTCCCGGCATGAATTAGCAGGACAACGTATGTCAGGGGATGGATCTCAATATCCCAATATCCCTTAAAAATAACACCATCTTGACTCAGCAATCCCAAATCTTACCTTCCTTAGGCCATCACATCCATTAATACATATATAAAACATAATTCATTTATTGTGAGTTTACAAATGTGAAATATACCTCGAGATTCACCTGAGATGTAGAGGAGTCGAGCTGCTTCACATGAAGAATGAGTAACATCTCCTGAAGTACAAAATGATGATGTGGAATCACATTCTGTTCGATTTCCACGTGAAGGTTCATTCAGACATCTGTACAGACCAGAATCTCTCTTTTCCACCCTGTTGATTTGAAGATCCCCGTTTGGAAGAATCTTTTTTTTTTTTGTATACCTTGGTCGAGGCTCGTATGAGAGCTAACACACAACTCACAGCAAGGAGGCATGAGACAAGAGGGGCGGGAGTGGAAGGGACAAAACAGTGGGGAACAGACACATTAGGTGAAGTGTGGAAGGGAGAGGAATGGGGATGGGACAGGGAACATGGCGAAGAGAAGATGGACATTACAGGGACTTTCAGGAAGGAAAGCAGGGGAATTGAAGGAAGTGGGCTTGGGTGGATTATCGGGGGTAGAAAAGATCGAGGATTTGGATGGGGGAAGATAAGAGGTGGTGGTGAACAGCTGTTTTGAAAGCCTGGAGGGAAGAATGGGAAAGAATAAAGTGAGGAAGTTTATTCCAAAGGCGGGAAAAAAGAGGAATGAAAGAGTGAAGATGAGCAGTGATTCGTGATTTTGGTAGTTTTACCAGAAGGGGGTTGTTGGCGGACGTTGAGCGCTCTGTGGAAATGTGGTGGGGACAAATCGCAGAGAGAGCAGGGGGGGGGCAAGGCTGGAGAGGAGTCGGTAGAAGACAGAAAGACCACCGACCAACCTGCGGTGATTGAGTGAGAGGCCCAAAGACTCAGCTTCATTGCGGGAGATGCCGATGATCTTAAATGCCCTGGTTTCGACAGCGTGAAGCCGAGAAAGGTGGGAGGCAGGAGCACCAGCCCAGAGCGGAGAGCAGTACTCCATCAGGCTACGGACAAAAGCTTTGTAAGTGGTCAGGAGCTCAAGAGGGCCGAGGAAGGACTTTGCACGACGGAGGATTCCCAGTCGGCGACTGGCTTTTGAGGCGAGGTTGGAAATGTGACTTTCCCAGGAAAGGTCATGGAAGATAGTGAGACCCAGAAGCTTGAAAGAAAAGACTTCTTCCAGAGGATTGTTGAGAAAGTGGATGGGGGGGGTTTTCTAAATGGTCCTTTCGAAGAGACATAGTGAGAGTGTGAGATTTGTCTGGATTGAAAGACATGTTCCACGTGTTGGACCAGTTTGTGATTTTATCCAGATCTGCAGTGAGAGAAGAAGCTGCTGCTTGCCGGTCTGAGGGATGACAGATGGTACGGCAGAGGGTGGAGTCGTCGGCAAAGACAAATCGAGGATTTTCCAGAGAGTCGGAGAGATCATTGATGAAAACCAGAAAAAGAACAGAGCCCAGAACGCTACCCTGAGGAACTCCAGCCTGCACAGGAAGAGGGGATGAAAGAACTCCATTTAGGGCCACACGTTGACTGCGACAGGAGAGGAAGTCTGCGAGCCATGAGTGGAGATGGCCTTGAATACCATGGGAAGAGAGTTTGGTGAGTAGTGCAGGGTGCCAGACTGTGTCAAAAGCACGTGATATGTCCAGGGATACGGCTCGGATTTCCTGTCTGGCATTGAGGACCTCCATCCATTGATGGGAGAGCAGAAGCAGCATATCCAGGGTCGAGTGACCTTGTCTGAAACCAAATTGATGATTGGAAATCAAGCCATTGGAGAAGAGGAAGGATTTCATGTCTGAAGCGATGATGGATTCCATAACCTTGCTGATGATTGGGAGAAGGCTGATTGGTCTGTAGTTACAGGGATCTGTTTTTGCACCTTTTTATGCAGGGCAGTGATGTTAGCAGATTTCCAAGCAGATGGCAGATGACCTTGGGAAAATGAGAGGGTGAATAGAACAGAGAGAGGGTGAGCAAGAGCAGAAGAGCAGGCTTTGAGGACACGTGGGCTGATGCCGTCTGGACCGGTTGCAGAATATGACTCGAGGTTTGAAAGCAAGCTCTCCACCTTGTCAGGAGAAAAGGATAGAGAGTCCAGGGACAGTTGGGTGCGACTGGGTAAAGTGGGTAGAGATAGAGATGGGTTTAGGACACAAGATTTAGCTGCAAACACCGAGTTTCGACATTCAGCTTTATCACGTGTGGAATCAGCAGTGCGGCCATTTGAGGTAAGGGAGGGGATGGAGGGGGAACATACACCAGAAACTGATTTGATTAAACGCCACCAGGATTTTGAGGAAGGAGAGAGGTCTGAGAGTTCAGACTTGAGATGAGAAAGATGTTGTTTTCTGGCTCTCCTGAGGGTAGATACACACTTGTTCCGAGCTTTGTGGAAGGAACTGAGATTGCCCTCAGTTGGGTTTGCTTTCCTGAGGCAAAGGTTTATGATGATGACTCAGCTTTTGTGTTTGGTTTTTGACCACAGTCGATATCATAACAATTGGAACGAGAACTACGTTGTCGATGGTACACAATCGTATATTCCTGCACGCACTGCTTTGTCCCATTAACGCCAGGTGAAATTTTATCTTGCAAAATGGATTGACTATTCTTTTCTATTCGATGTGCTTTATGACCAAAGACTTACTATGTTTACTAAATCAGAAGTCATTGCAAGCATGTCAACATTTCATGAAACATTAATTTAACACTGTCCAGCAAAATAGAACTGTGCATCAATTTAATCATAGGAATGAACTGTGTATATTAATTATAATTAGTCATAATCAATTAGATAAATACAGGAAAAACTTGTGACTGTTTGTCACTCATGGGGGCCACATAAGTAAGTTCTTTATAAAAGAATTTCCAATGTACAATGGTAAATACACTTAAAAAAAAATCAGCCCTCATGACCCCACCCCCTCTGGCCCACCCCCTAGGGGTCATATCAAAAATCCGACAGTGTTGTGCACTTCCCCATACATATATCTACTATGTCCCAAAGTTTCAAGTTCCTATCTCAAACGGTGTAGGAGGAGCTATTTTGACCCCCTATCCGCGAAGCACCCCCTACCCGCCCTCCCCCCAAGCACCGTCTGATCATCATGTGTTTAAAAAAATATGTTGTAAAATGTATAACTTATGAATATATTTGATTTAAAAAGCGATAACAATTTTTTTTTAATCGACCCCCATGACCCCAACCCCTCTGTCCCGGCCCCTAGGGGGCATATCAAAAATCCGAAAGTGTTGTGCACTTCCCCATACATATATCTACTATGTCCCAAAGTTTCAAGTTCCTATTTCAAACGGTGTAGGAGGAGTTACAGGGTAAGACAGACGGACGTACGGACGTACGGACGGACGGCGGAGACAATCACAAAATTCCCGCATTTCTTCGAAAGCGCGGGAATAATAATTGTCGCTGATCTGCTGCTCAACCACCCCCATCCACATCTGCATCCCTCATCCACCGTACCCAGGGAGATCCCCAAATGCAGCAATCACACGGTAGGTTCACACAGGTGTGCTCGTTTACCCCCAGCACGGTAATCACGGGCTGCACCGAGCCTGTGGACTGTCCAAGGATCAGCATCAAAACCACCAGAGAATCTTTCATCCTATCTGTTTACTAACACTGCAGCAGAATGACTGAACTTGAACCACAAAAATTATTTTCATACTTCTGGAGTGGGTTGCATCAAGTTCATGGTCATGATGTGTCCTGACAGTTCAAGATAAGATGGTTTAATGGGGAAGTAATGCCGATCACAAGTTGGAAACAACTTATTTTCTTCTGAATTGTTCACAAACATTCCTGTTTAAATGCTTACACTGTGTTTATTTGGGAAATAAATCCCTGGTAACAGTACAAAACTAGAAGCGCACTCGGTAAAGTGTATCCCTCCGCCACGTGCAATACCTGATCCACGAGAACATATCTGGCCCAATACATTTTTGAAATATCATGCCATACAGTACTATATCGTTTTTGGCCCTGTCTCTCAATGGTGAAGAATCACTTTTTGAATTAAATAATTATGGTATCCAGATCCGCATTAGGATCTTCACCAAAATCGAAACAATTCGTCATGGCCACACACCAAACATGTCCACCACGTTTCGTCAGAATCCGTTCGCAACTTTTTGAGATATCATGCCTGGTGTTGGCTTAATGGTTAGCGTGGCAGGCTTGGGATCCTAGGGTCCTGAGTTCAAATCCCGCTCAGCAGTTGAATTAATACCAGGTGGGGTTAACTCTGCCTGTCATCCTTCCGAGGTCGGCAAAATGAGTGCCAGCATGCTGGTATCCTGTGTCGGAGTGGCGACCTGTACAGGATTGTGCCCAATGGCCAAGGAGACTGCTTAGGCAGCACCAATGCTCTGCATAGAGTATGGTTCCAATGGATGGAGAGAGAGAGTTGGATTAGTTTAGCACCATCTCTCAATGGTGAAGAATTACTTTTTAAAAACTTATCGGATCCGGATTCGGATCTTCACCAAAATTGAATCAATCCTTCCTTGCCACACACCCAACATGTCCACCAAGTTTCATCCCAATCCATCCCCAACCTTTTTGAGATGTCGTGCTTCATATCATTTTTGGCCCCATCTTTCAATGGTGAAGAATCACTTTAAAAAATTCTCGTAGCCGAATCCAGATCCAGATATTCACCAAAATTTAATCAGTTAGTCCTTGTCACAGATCGAACCTGTCCACATAATTTCATCCGAATTTGGCCCCAACTTTGAGATATCCTGCACACAAACAGAAAAACAAACAGACAGAAAGGGGGTAAAAACAACCTCCTTCACCTTCGGTGGCAGAGGTAATACAATCACTCAAGCTCGTCTTAAGGAGGAATATTGTTCATATGAAAAAGGTAATTGTTTATTTATCCTCACCCAATCAGCAAGTGAAATGCGTTTCACGGTTTTCCGCGTACAATGACCATGCCCATCTGGGGGAGAAGTGAACAAACACATCTTTCAGCACGTGGGAATGAAATACTGTCGTTATTACCTCGTCCCGAGTACTTTGTTGTTAGCCCGTGGGAAGCGAAAAGTGGGGTAAAGCAATCGGTAGTTTACGTACGTACGTTTGTGTCTGCATTTTGATAACAGCATTCATCGAAAACCGTTCGCTGGACAAATTGATTGAAACTTTACCGCACGTTACATGACCATTTGACATCGCGCGCATATCGAGCGCACATCGAAAATTTTCAAAATATAATTTCTACACATTTACCTCAAAATGTGGAGAGATGCAATTACAAATTTGCCTCCAGAAGAAATGGCTCGCAAGTTGTACCAAGTCCTTCTCAAGGCTGTTTGGGGTAAGTATTCTATGAATGAATACCATCTAGTTTTTTTAAGGATTCATATGCAAAGACTGAGAAACAGGAGGGAATCAAATCAGACTCGGCTGTATTTATTGCAGCCTTGAGTTTTAATCACGATCTTGGCAAATGACCTAAAATGACACACCACGGTGGTAGCCATGAATGCCCCCGCGAGGGCCTCAACATAAAATGATCTCGACGCCCCTCACACGTCACGAGAATATGTCAGCTCCAGTGTTCAAACATCTCACTATTTCTCTCCAAAAGGACCATTTGGAACCCCCCCCCCCCATCTACATTCTAAATAATCCTCCAGAAGAAGTCCTTTCATTCAAGCTTCTGGGCCTCAATATCTGCCATGATCTTTCCTGGAAAAGCCACATTTCCAACCTGGCCTCCAAAGCCAGTCACCGACTGGGAATCCTTCGTCGTGCAAAGTCCTTCCACGGCCCACCTGAGCTCCTGACCACATACAAAGCTTTCGTCCATAGCCGGATGGAGTTCTGCTCTCCCCTCTGGGCTGGTGCTCCTGCAACTCACCTTTCTCTGATTCACGCTGTGGAAAGCAAAGCATTTAGGATCATTAGTGTCTCCACGGTGAGGCTGAGTCTTTGGGCCTTTCACCCTCTCACCGCAGGCAGGTTGGTGGTCTTTCTGTCTTCTACCATCTCCTCTCTGGTCTCGCCCCGCACTGCTCTGTCTGTTCTATGTCCCCCCCCCGTTCCCCCCATATTTTCATGGGGGCGCTCAAGGTCGTTCAGCAGCCCCCTTCTGGTAAAAGTACCAAAATCACGAACCACTGCTCACCTTCACTCCTTCATTCCTCTTTTTTCCCACTTTTGGATTAAACTCCAACACTCTCTTCAATCGCAATCTTCCCTCCAGGTCTTCATATCAAAACAGCTGCTCACCACCATTTCTTATCTTCCCCCATCCAAAACCACGATCTTTTCTACCCCCGTTAATCCACCACAAACCCACCTCCTTCAAATTCCCTGCTTTCCTTCCTGTAGGTACCCTGTTGTGCAAGGTCCTGAAAGTTCCTGTGGTGTCCATCTTGAATACCCCATGTTCCCCAACTCATCCCTCTCCCTTCCACAGATCTCCGAATGTCTGTTCCCAACTGTTATGTCCTTGCCTCTCCCGCCCCTCTCGTCTCCTGCTCCCCTTGTTGTGCATTGTGTCTTAGCTTTCATTGGAGCCTCGTCAATGTACTGTATACAATTAAAAAAAAAAAAAAAACATCTCCTTACACTTCCCTAACCCCCTCTAAAATCAACCTATAGGCTATGTCAACAACTTAATTGTTGATCTTTTGAAACATATCAACAAAGCAAAAAAACAAAAACAACAAGAAACAAGCTCAAATGAGCTAAGATCCTCGTCCTCTTAATGATGACGTCATAAAAACGAATATGACGTCATTGTGATGTATCAGGTTTGCGATAAATTACACTGGTCAACAACAAATTTGTTGTCTGCATTTTTAAAGCTGATTTAGGACGAATCTGATGCGCTGAATCCAAAACTCACATTAGTTTTGTTCAATCAGGTCAAGTTTTTGAGATATGGCCACATGTCGTTTTTTACATTTTTGTTCACATGTACGCATGTGTGGAGCATTTTAGAAGAAGTTGGTGGGGGTAAAATGTCATGTCAAATAATTGTTTTGATTGGAAATAATTATTTTAATGACAAGAAGTTATCAGGTACGATAGTTCTGGGTGATTATGTCGAAAAGGGATCAGTTTGAAGTCATAAAACCTCAAAATCTTCCAAAAATTGGTGAGGCAAAGCATAAAGTTCGTGGATCAAAACTAAAGTTAATGGGGCAGATTTTGTAATAATGTGATACAAAAAAGTTGTATTTCTTGAAATAACGAACTCTGAAGAAAGAACGAACTCTGCTCAAGCTCGGAGTGCCACAGTACGAACCCAAAGATTGGAGACTGTTCATTGAACGCAGCAAGCGATCACTGAAATGTGTTCTGCTACACAACGGCAACCAGTTTGCCTCTGTACCCATCGCTCACTCGACTACACTGAAGGAGAAGTATGAAGCGGTGAAGTATGTGCTGGAGAAAATTGGTTATGATCAGCATAAGTGGTTTATTTGTGTTGACCTGAAGATGGTGAACTTTTTGTTGGGACAACAGTCTGGCTTCACCAAGTACCCATGTTTTCTGTGCATGTGGGATAGTAGGGACCGTGCTCAGCATTACACGAAGAAGGACTGGCCTGTGCGGGAGGAATTGGTGCCATGCAAAGAAAGGAATGTCATCAACGACCCTCTGGTGGACAGAGACAGAATACTCTTCCCACCGCTGCACATCAAGCTCGGCTTAATCAAGCAGTTCACCAAGGCTCTGGACAAAGATGGTGACTGCTTCACTTACTTGTGCCAGGCTTTTCCAGGATTGACCATGGAGAAGTTGAAAGCTGGCATCTTTGATGGTCCTCAGATCCGTCAGCTCATCAGAGATCCAGAGTTCAAAAACTCAATGAACGAAGTGGAACTGGAAGCGTGGAAGACATTTGTTTTGGTAGTGAAGAACTTTCTTGGCAACAATAAGGCCAGAAACTACGCAGAACTTGTCAACAACATGCTGACTGCTTTCAGAAACCTGGGCTGCAACATGAGCATCAAGATGCACTACCTATTTTCACATATGAACCGGTTTCCTGAGAACTTGGGTTCAATGAGTGACGAGCAGGGGGAGAGATTCCATCAGGACATGAAGGACATGGAGACCAGGTATCAGGGTCGCTGGGACGCAGTCATGATGGCTGACTACTGTTGGAATCTGAAGAGAGACCTCCCTGCCGCTGAACATTCCAGGAGTTCGAAGAAACGGAAGTTCAAGCCCTGAAGTTTGAACAGTGGTGACGCAACATGCAATTTACTTGTACTTACCTTTATCAATGCCCACCATTCAGATGACAGTAATCGATGTTTCTATCATGTAATCAATAAATGTTGTTGGCAAAACATTTTTTTTTCTTAAAAACATGTTTAGGATGATATGTGTTGACAAAAATCAGCTGATAATGCCACAAAAATGTAATTGATTTTGTCACAAGATCTGATTTTTTCAAATCAACTTAGCACAAAAACCTGACCTGATGGAGAGAAACAGATGCCATTTCCTGATTCAGCAGTGCCAGAATACCCTAATTCACTTGTAGAAATTTAGACAACATTCAGAAAGTAAAAAATTGTTGACCAGTGTTATCTGTGCTCATGCCTGGCTTGATTCCCACAAACAAAATTCAAACAGCTTGCCGAGTTCCGGAGATAATGGTAGAGGCGAATTACATTAGCGGCGATATTATGACGTCAACTTTTTTTCTAGGAATAATTTCCAAAATCGGAGAAGGTTACTGCCTGAGCGTGGGCTTTCTGCATATACATGGCAAGTTTCACGAAGATCCGATGAAAACTCTGGGTTGTGAAACAAAAAATATCAAAAAATAGGAATGACGTCATAAAAATTGATATGACGTCATAGTGATGTATCATATGTGCGGTAATTCATCTCTGCTAATGCCCTGTTCAATTCCCGCAAACAGAATTCAAAAAGCTTGCCTAGTTTCGGAGATAATTTTTCGGCGATTTCCATTAGCGGAGATATTTTGACGTCATAACTTTTTTTCTCGGAGGAATTTTCAAAATCGGAGATAGTTAGTGTCTGCGCAGGGTATTTTTACATATATATGCCAAGTTTCAGGAAGTTTCGATGAAAACTGTAGGCTGTGAAACAAACAAGTCCACAAGAAGAAGATGAAGAACAACAACGTGAATAAGACTTAGAGATCCTCCATGAGGATCTAAAAAAGCAGAGATTGCAAACACTTACCAGGACTTTTTTGTGGTGTTTGTGTAGTTTTGTGTGGTGTATTTTTTTATGGCGTTTGTGTACTAGTGTGTTACGTAATTAATAATAGACAGAACTGGAACTACCACTTTATAACTGCTGGTAGTGATGACTGGATACGAAGACGTCCTGATTTGATGCAACCCCGCTTCCATTGGACACTTGACCCTGACCTATGTCGTTTATTATTATTCAATTGAATTCAGAATGGGCTTCAAATAAATTCAATTGAAATCAACTGGATGACTAAATAGGTGCAGTCCTGCATTGGAGTAATCAGAAGGAACCCGAACAAGAAAATAAACCAATGTCACCCGCAGGGTGACCCGTATCTTGCCAAAAGGTGACCACGTGTGACTTCTTTAAGGTCACACTGAGGTGAACAGAGCTGCTATCCACCAGGAGCGACTCCTTGAGGAATATCTGCCTACAAGAGATTCCGATGAGAATCGTTCTAGAGTAACCATGAAAAATATGCTTTTGCCTCATAACGTCACCAAATGACGTCATAATGTCTCAAGCTTGACATATCTAGAAAGCACTCATCGAGGTGTTCAATTTGAGGTACTACACGATATGGTTCCTAAAACTTGAAAATTTGACCTTGGGGTCAAATATGTTTGACCTCAGGCGCTAACCATGAAGATCAAGGCCAATCGCCACCAAAAACTAATCAGCTGAGCGCTAGACCATGAACTATATTCCCATGAAGTTTGGAGATGATTCGATTACAATTACTCAAAAAATAAGGGTTTCGTCAACCTCCATGATTTACCGCAAAGTGACCTTGACCTTTATGTGTGCTGAAGGGTATTGTAATAATACTACGATATATGTACCCACAAGAGTTTCCGATGAGAATTGTGCTCTGCAGAGTGATATAAAGGTGAAAAATCCAATGATTACAGACAAACAAACAAACAAAAAAAAAAAAACTTACCGAGAAACAGATCTTGCAAAAACTTCGTTTTGGCAAGATAAAAAAGCAAGTATGAAGTCACCAGGAGGAATCTGGATGAGATTCGGGTTTCAGCTGTAACTCCTCTACCCACAAACCCATCCAGGTGCAGCCAATTGAGCCCAATTCCCAAAATGACCCAGATCAAAAAATTAAATAATTATGGCTGCAAGACCATGTGTTCGATCAGGTTGAAATTTAAAACATATATTCACCATCATGACTACATCATAATTGTGAAGTTTCATGGTGATCAATGATGTGGTTCAAGAAAAAACATTTTTAATGATTTTTGCTCAATCCAATATGGCTTGGCTATTAGCCAAGTGACCTATCAATTATTTGTGAACACCCCTGGTATCCCCATGGCTTGGGGAACATGTTTCTGAAGTTTCCCCTCGATTTGTCAGGTTGTTCTGGAGAAGATTTTTTTTTAGGTTTGAAGATAAATCAAATATGGCTGCCAAACCATGTCACCAATGATGTCATAAGTGTGAATGTTTTGTTCATGGATAGCCTATTCAGCCATTTCAGAGAGGATTTTTGAAGGTTAAAAAAAAAACAATATGGCTGCCAAACCACGTAACCGATATTTATTCTTTGGACCAATTTATTCCGAAATGACCCACAAAAAATTTCATACTGATCGGATGTAGTGTTCTTCGTATGCAATTATGACGTCATAACCAGGGCATCTATTACATCAGACAAAATCACACTTATTCCACATGTTGAATACTTGCAATGTGCCAAGGTAATTTTTTTTTTTTGGTGTGGTTTTGGAGATGCAGAAGGCCAAAGTTCTTTGTTTTTCCCAACATGGCTGCCACACCACGTGACCTATGACGTCATATTTATCATTAAAACAATTGACATGAGTAGTCGCTCCGATGGTGAAAATTTTATGTCAATCCGACAAGCGGTTGCAGAGAAAAACACTTACTTTCTGTGCAGACAAACAAAGAAAGAAAGATGTCATGAATTGCACGACACTTGCAAAATCCAAAAAATAAATTTGTCCTCAAAAATAATTGGTGGTTGAATTCAATGACCAAATTTGTAAGTACTCTTCAATTTTCAAGTCAATCGGATGAAAATTGACAATTTTAGAAATTAGGCCGATGGTCACCTTTTGACTGATGTTGACCTTGTATAAATTTTTTATCATAATGGGTTTGAAGGTGATGAAATAAATAAATTGATGATAGTTAAAACTTGTATTGGTATTAAAATGAAAATGTTAAACCTGAAATAAAATGTACTCAAATATGATATGATGTTTTTATGTATGTATCCATGTGGAATTAACATAATTAGATTTCCCCTTTGTATGGAAAGATCACCTGTATATTAAAAGTGTAAACAGGTTTAACTTTGCCAGTAAGTTGAATATAAGAAGAATTGCCTTTCATTTTAAAGCTATCTAAAGGAATTTTTATAAAAGACACAAACAAGTTGAAATGTGGATTTAAGAAAATGTCCAGATGTATCCACTAAGCTCGAGTCGCTTCAAGATAATATATCTTCCCAGTTTTGGGAGAAGCAGACTGACTTTTGACCTTCATATGATGGAAACTTGTTTTAATGACCATTAGAGTTGGCGTTTGACGTCATTCTAGCATTCTGTGCATTTTCTGTATGAGCTGTTGAATTAATACCAGGTGGGGTTACCTCGGCCTGTCATCCTTCAGAGGTCGGCAAAATGAGTGCCAGCATGCTGGTATGCTGTGTCGGAGTGGTGACCCGTCCAGGATTGTGCCCAATAGCCAAGGAGACTGCTTAAGCAGCACCACCGCTCTGCCCAGAGTATGTCCCAATCTCCTCCTCCTCTGTATTAGGAGAGGATTAACATGTCTGGATTTGAAATGTGTTGCAACCATTGAAGCAGGAGCTGTCGAGGAAGACTGAAGATAGGCTTCGCTTGGAGGATGTCAAGACTGGACAAACTGGCACCAGTGCCAGAGATGATTTAAAAAAAACTGTCTTACTGAAAACTATAGAAGGACTAAGATTCTCCATTTGTATTTGAGAGATCTGGAATGACTTTGTCTGTTCAGAATCTCCTATGCGTGCATAATAATTAAGTGTTTGTCTGTTTAAAAATTATTTTTTTTTAATTGTACTGATTACTTACAGAATTATTCTCCAACCTCAAAAATAATTGGTTAATTTCAGTCATCTGATGTGCAAATTATTTTTAAATTTCAAGTCAATGGGATGAAAATTGTGGATTTTAGCAATTCCAACTTAGTTGTTGACCTTTGGCCGATGTTGACCTCAAAAATAAGTGGCTGGTTGAATTCAGTGACCTGAAATATAAATCCTCTTCAAATTTCAAGTCAATCGGATGAAAATTGAAGATTTTAGAAATCTCACATAGCTTTTTTTTAATATGTTTTTTTTTTTTTTTTTGAACACAATGTCGAGGCTTATATGAGAGCGAACAGACAGAACGTATAACAAGGGAGCAGGAGAAAAGAGGGGTGGGAGAGGAAAGCACAAAACAGTGGGGAACAGAGACATTTGGAGATCTGTGAAAGGGAAAGGGATGGGGGTGGGGTACACAGGGTAGACAAGATGGACACCACAGGAACTTTCAGGTCCTTACACTACAGGGACTTTCAGGAAGGAAAGAAGGCAATTTGAAGAGGTGGTTTTGGGGGAGCTTAACGGGGGTAGAAAAGATCATGGTTTTGGATGAGGGAAGATAAGAGATGGTGGTGAACAGCTGTTTTGAATACCTGGAGGGAAGAGTGAGATTGAAGACAGTGTGAGAGTTTGTTCCAAATGTGGGAAAAAAAGAGGAATGAAAGGGTGAAGGTGAGTAGTGATTGTTGATTTTGGTAGTTTTAACAGAAGAGGGTTGCTGGCGGACCTTGTGGGCACTGCGGAAATATGGGGGGGGGACATATCGCAGACAGAGCAGGGGGGGCGAGGCAGGAGAGGAGATGATAAATGCCTTGGTTTCCACAGTGTGAAGTGGAGAAAGGTGAGTGGTGGGAGCAGTACTCAATCAGGCTGCAGACGAAAGCTTTGTACATGGTCAGGAGCTCAGATGTGCCAAGGAAGGACTTTGAATGACAAAGGATGCCCAGTCGGAAACAGGCTTTGGAGGCCAGGTTGGAAATGTGGCTTTTCCAGGAAAGATCATGGCAGATAGTGAGACCCAGAAGCTTGAATGAAAGGACTTCTTCAGTAGGATTGTTGAGAAAGTACATGGGGGGCGGGGGGGGCGTTTTCCAGACGGTCCTTTCGGAGAGACATCCTGAGAGTGTGAGATTTGTCAGGAATGAAAGACATGTTCCAAGTGTTGGACCAGCTTGTGATTTTATCCCAATCTGCAGAGAGTGAAGAGGCTGCTGCTTGCTGATCTGAGGGATGACATGTGGAACAGCAGAGGGTGGAGTCATCAGCAAAGAGATAAAGATGATTTTCCAGAGTTGGAGAGATCACTGATGAAAATGAGAAAAAGCACAGGGCCCAGAACCCTGCCTTGAGGGACTCCAGACTGGACAGGAAGAGGGGATGAGAGAATGCCATTAAAGGTCCCCTGACACGCAAAAGTACTGAAATTTCATTTATATATGTCCTATAGGAGTTTTTCATCGTGATTTCAGATCTGACAATGTTTTTTCACAATACTCATTCTGTAAAATGTAAAATTAAAAAAAACAAACCTCTTCGGGAACGCCCCTAAAAATTCTCTTGAAGGGTGCGGATGCGTAACCCACATGACGTCGACTACAGGATTACAAAGGCTGCACGTTAATTACTCGGGTTAGTGGTCCACGTGATTCTATTGGCTTTCTGTGCGTCTCCACATTTGATTGATCGACTCAATCGCTTCGTTCATATTCTGCTTTGAAAAAAATCAAACATTTGGTTTTGAATAATGGATGGCATGGACTTTCATTTGTCTGGTAACAACAGTGAATGTGAGAGAAATGAAGGATTTTGGTCTGAATCACATGGAGAATTGTCGGATAACGTAGTCGCGGGAGGTGAAGTTCAGGCAGCTGGAAATGAAATACTGCCTTACCATTTCAAGCCCGAAGCAGGACAAGCAGAGGAAAATGGCGGTGAAATTCCCGGCGTTCATTATGATCGGGAGGACATCGAAGGAAAACTTGGCAATAACAACTGGTTAGACTAAATCCTATTCGTAATTCAATAATGTAAATTCGACTTGCATACTGCTCGATATCAGAAATATTTTAGTGAGGTGACGTGACCAGCGCAGCGGACATGTTTCTCCGTGACGAATAAATCGCAAGCAAGGCCAGCCCATGTCATCGGCCATGTCTCTCTGCGCATAAAACGAAGCAATCTCGCTGTCCGGATACGATGAAAACTTGTGCAGAACACACCTTGTGACACAATTGTCTCGAGTAGTCTGATAAATCTGACGTTCTGTTGCATTTTTATTTATTTTATTCCAACTGTTTTCATGTAGCACCAGTAGAAAACAATAAGCCTGGTGTTGGTTTAGTGGTGAGGGTGGCGGCTTTGGATTCTAGGGTCCTGAGTTCAAGCCTAGTTGGCCACTGAATTAAAATACACCAGGAGGTTGACTCAGCCTGTCATCCTTCCGAGGTTGGAAAAATGAGTACCAGTGTACTGACAAGGGGAACACTGCCTCAGCGGCATAGCTGCATCCCAACCAATGATGCAACCAGCAGCCACAGGCTGCACTCAATAGAGGGAGAGAGAGAGAGAGAGAGAGAGAGAGAGAGAGAGAGAGAGAGAGAGAGAGAGAGAGAGAGAGAGAGAGAGAGAGAGAGAGAGAGAGAGAGAGAGAGAGAGAGAGAGAGAGAGAGAGAGAGAGAGAGAGAGAGAGAGAGAGAGAGAGAGAGAGAGAGAGAGAGAGAGAGAGAGAGAGAGAGAGAGAGAGAGAGAGAGAGAACAATGAAGAAAAGAGAATAATAAAAGAAAGCTACAGCACGTCAGATTTATCGGTCTAGTCGGACGGACGACGGATTTATCGGACTCGGACGACGGATTTATTTATTTATATTTAGACCAGTGTTTCTCAACTGGGGTTCCGCAAGAGGTCGCTAGGGGTTCTGCGAGAAACAGTAATAAATAGGCTCATGCACTGGTGTCGTCTTGGTTTTTGTAGTGAGTATACTGTGATGATCCCCGAATCCCTCCCCCGCCTTCGCCACATCTGTGCCGGAGCGACACCCCATAAGCACCACGGCACCAACACATACACTACATGCATCCACACACAATTGAGAGCATTCTACAAGACTGGGTATGTTTTATCAACAAATTATAGCAACACAGACTATAACAGCCAATGACATTTACAGCTGGGAAGATTTAAATGCTTTGGACTGATTTTCTACCGTTTAGTGATCCCTAGTGATTTTGCATGGCTGGAGGATACGAATTAAAACAGTATGTTCACTTGTCTTCCAAACCATTCATTTATTCATTCACTTGCCATTGCAGTTAAAGACCGAATTGCGGCAAGTTTTACAAAGAAAAAAAGATATGACACAAATATTAAAATCATCTTCTATTAAAAAGTCCATAAAAAGGGCACAACATCAATTGTATGCAAACATGCAGAGTTTCAAAATATCAATATTAAAAATTCTAGTAAGGTGTAATGTATATAGTCATACATCTATGAAGCCAAGAAGGGATGGATTGTGAAAGTAATATAAATTAAGGTTACAAAAATATTAACATTATATTTGTGATTAGTTCAAAGATAAAATGCCAGTCAGTGATCTTGAAAATCAACGTCTATTCCTATTCAAAATAAGGATCAAGAAGAGCATGGGACTATTGCTAAATCGAGTCGCATAATCTTCGTGGGGGTGGGGGGAGGTAAGAAGGGGGTGGGTGGGGTAACTAGCCTGGTAGTCTACAAAACTTTCCAAATATGTTTGTACTCAGGCATCTGAGGTGTGCTTTGCCTCCTTGCTTGTGTGGCAGAGCGATGGCTTCTCAACCATGTTGTGACGTACTTCCTTGGCTCAAAAAGACTTACAGGGGGCCCATTGATGCTGATCATCATCAAATTACTTACATTGGACAACAACAATGTAGATCTCTTGTCCGTGCATACATTGTTCATTAGACTGAAACCCCTTTCACACTCAGCCGTGCTGCAAGGGATAGTCTGCATGCATCGTATGAGAGGTTTTAGGCTTTCAGGCTCACTGTGTGGGTGCCCAAGGAAATCCCTCATACCATTAACTGCTTGGTCTTCACAAAGATTGAACCGCCCGCACAGTCGTTTCACTCGTGACTCACCATACCGTATGCCAGGTGTTGATGGCCAGTTGCTTGTGTCCAGAACGCTGAGATCAAGAAGCATTTCACTTTCAAATGAGAGGCGCTTCTCCAAATTGTTGATTAGACTTTGTCGGAATTGCTTTGCATTGATTGATGTGAGCTTTTCATTTGACTCCAGGGAAACCGATCCAAAATGTCCTGAAGCCTTTGCTTTTAATGCCACCTCCGACATCTCTCCTGGACAGTCTTTGAATGACGCCAGCAATCGGATGGTGCGCTTCAGAAGCTGTTCTGCTCTCAATAGTGTGATTGAATGGGCCTGGAGTTGCTGAGACAGGTTTGCAAGTTCAGACAGTACATCGTACATGAGTCCAAGGTCACAAAGAAATTCCTTGCTTTGCATACGATGTGCCAGACCTCTGTAAGTTTGCCACTCTTTGCTGTTTCTTGTTTGGTCTCCCGCAGCATTTTCAAAGTGTCTGTTGAGTGCTTCATATGATCTCCACACAGCCTTTACAGCACGGAAGCTGCTGGTCACCCATCGCGTATTTAAAACTCTGCCAATTTTCTTGACTTGTGTGCCCACTCTTGTGCTGCTTCCATAAGTTCCCATGAATTTTTATTGGACTGACTGTAGAGATTGTGGATCTTCTCCATGAATGCTTTGAAGTGGTTGATTGACTGAACCTCATCCACAGCATCAGATACAGCCAGTTCCAAACGGTGATTCATGCAGTGCCATGTGAAGAGGTTAGGGTTCCTTGCAGTCAACCTGGTTGCCACACCAGAATTCTTGCCTAACATGACACTGGCTCCATCAGAAACAAATGAGATCCAGTTCTTTTGAAGCCACTCTTCACTGAAGCCTGCAGTGTCCAAACAGCTCAATAGGGCTTCCTCTATACCCTCTGCCTTTTGGCTTTCTAGCTCAACCAGCTCCAGAAACACAAATTCTGGAGTAGCTCCATCTATAGAGGCTTTCACATTGACAGTCATGGCAGATTTGTGGCTGAGAGATGTAGCCTCGTCAATGAGAACAGACAACTTGCTTGAAGAAGACACAATGCTGTTAACAATTTTCTTCTGCATCTCTTTTGCTATGTGTTCTACAATTTTTTGTGGAACTGTACCTTGAGTGCAGACTAGTGCCCATGCTGACACCATTTTTTCCCTGAAGCTCAATGAGATTGTCATGGTCAGTGAAAGGTTGGTTCATCTTAGCAAGGTAGTATGCTGTCCTGAATACAGCATCTGTCTCAGCTAACAGTCTCTGACACAGCTCTCACCACATTTCCAAGTAAATCCTGTCCACCCTTTTCAGTGAGCTCCTGAGCTATTTCATGTGCCTTGGACATCTGATGTCGTCGAATCTTGCTCCTCAAGGAGGCCAGGGCTGTTTGTCTGTTTCCGTTTGAGCCTGAGGACTGGATCTTAAAGGAAACCCACTCCTCAGATATGGACACTTTTTTCTGTGTAGATGCCAGTTGATTTTGTAATGCTACAAATAGCACAACCTGGAAGTAAATAAAAACATGGCTAATTAACATCATCATACAAGTTGTCCTTTTTGTAACAATATAAGCAATAGCACCTAGTGCTGAACAAGGCCAAACTCTACTCAAAAGTATTTAATGAACAGTTTACAATCTTCACACCATGGCTAACCAATTCATGACAAGGAGAGGAAAGGAGACAAATGTTCCACTCTTTCAGTAGGTCTAATTATCTGACAACTATTGATATTTAACATACCATTAAGTAATTTAATGGTGTAAAAGTCTGAAATTACTGCACCTTTAAGATGACCATGAATTAACTATCCTTCCATTTGCACGTAGAAATCAACTTTATGAATTCCAATTGTTTAAACCGCAGATTTGCATGTTGGCTGATATTTACCTAACTTTCTGACCTTCCATTCTAACCAAGGATGCCGGTTTTTAAATTCCACAGCCTGACTCAGTCCACAAGGCTGGCCAGGAGTTCTCATCTAGAAAGGAACAAGGAGATACAGTGTGATCACAGCATTGTCTTCTGTTGATTACTGGACCCACACACAAACATGCACACACGTTTTCTTGTGGCAGATTTTTCTCTTCAGGTCAATATTAATCCACAGGAGGGGAGTCTCTCGTTTTTGCACGCCGACGGAACTGTTAGAGACTGGAATAGTCTGAATGCATCAGGTATCAGAACCCCCAATGTTGACACTTCCAAGAGAGCTTTGTGCAGCTAGTTTGCATGTAATCACCAGGTTCAAGTGCACGAGTCTTCAGCATTGAAGTTAAGCACTAAATTGGATGAATTTTTTTTTAAATAATGAGCTATGGTGTGAACAATAGCACAATGAGGATGAGGCATAAGCCTAAGCCAAACTCAAGGGAAGGCAATAGCACACTAGGCCTAATAGTCATCCTCATGGGCCAATCAATGGTTCACAGCTAACTGACAATATTATTTCCTGGACCTGAAACACACATATATATATATATATATATATATATATATATATATATATATATATATATATATATATATATATATATATATATATATATATATATATATATATATATTGTATAATCCGAAAACAGAATTCAACTAGAACGGGCACTCAGAGCGCATACCTTCGCCGCCACTACTTTTTTTGTTCTTGGTATGAGTGTGGGGAACTGGTTTCATATGAATGGTCTTATGACACAAACCACATATCTATAATGTCATGACCCCCCCCCCCGACTTTCGGGGGCTACGGACTAAACAACAATCAACTCACGTCGTTTTGGCGAGTCTAGTTTTAAATTGCAACGACAGCCGAACACATCATGACAATGTCATGTAAAATAGACACATTAAGCTAATCGTGCTATTTTTGATATTATAAAGAATGACATCAGCTAGTTCCTAATTAATGAAAGGGCAAAGAACAATTCCTTATTAAGTGCGCGTGCCAATAATTTCTGCACATTTCGTAAGTTCAGTCCCCCCCCCCCCGGTCTTTTTAAAATCACTAAAAAAGAAATGTTCACTATTCTGTTCTCCACTCTCAGAAAAGTGGCCGCGGCGAAGGTATGCACTGTGTCGAGTGCCCGTTCTCGTTGCACCTGGCATGAGAGCGTGGAGGACAAAATAGTGAATATTCTCTTTATTTCCCAAAGAGATTTTTTTTGATGCTGGTTTCATGCAAATCGAATAAGAATTGACTGAGTTATGCCGAAAACCGCATATTTTTCAAGGGCGTGACCCCCCCCCCCGATATTTTACCCCAACCGGTGACATGTGTTACGACGTCATTGTGTCACAAGATTGGACATTAAATTCTGAACATTTTGGTGCTGTAAATTAAATTCATGTAAAGCGGACAAGAATTGACTGCGTTATGACAAAAACCGCATATTTTTCAAGGTCGTGACCCCTCTGACATTTGACCCCTAACCGGTAACAAGAGGATGGGCGTCATTGTGTCATATTGCATATCACAAGATGAAGCGTTGAATTCTGAACATTTTGGCGTTAGTTGCATGCAAATTGAATAAAAATTGATCGTGTTATCGTAAAAAGACGATTTTGACCTTTTCGTGACCTTGACCTTTGACCCGAACGATCCCAAAATCTAATTGAATGCTTCCTGGCTAATAACCAATCATCCCACCAAATTTCATGCAATTCGGTTTAATACTTTTTGAGTTATACGAATCACAAAATTACAAACAAACAAATAAATAAATAAATAAATAAATAAATAAATACACGCCGACCAAAACATAACCTTTCGCAGAATGCGAAGGTAAAAATAACTTTCCGTTCGTTCGTCAGAGCCGTTGGAGTGAATTTGCATATTTTTCCACCGCTGCCTTTAAAATCTCTAATTTAATCATTATAAGTCACAGAGCTTAGTGGAACTCCTTATTTTGTCAGTCTATCCTTCCTCTATGTCCTCGTGCTGACGGAAAAATTATTCGGATGATGGTGGAAGAGAAATTCCTTCTGGAATGTTGTTTTTCCCAGTACGAAATGCAAGCCGTGGCTAAACTGCGAAACATAAGCCGTTTTTAATCGGATTTTCGAGGTAATCTCATTACCACCACCCTATAGATACTGATAAATCCGAAAACAGATTGAAAATTTTTCGTTCCCTTCAATGGCGAGTCGCCGAAATGTACGTGGCCCGCCAACAATCGTTTTTTTCCTGTAATTTGATAATCATAAGTCCGACAACCGAATGATACCCCTCGTTTCGTAGGTCTATACCTCACCTACCTCCAAGTACCAATGAAAAAATTATTTACATTAACCGCCGCTAAAGGGAATTAATCAGCGCATTTTATTTCCTGTTCTCAAAGTAGCCAAAGCTGCTTCAGTCGTCAAAATACCAAAAATCCTCCGATTTTCACCTGGTTTTCTACGTTGGGATTTAGCCGATGGCTATCGACTGCGAAATCTGAAAACAGAATTCCAAAATATCTTTCCGTTCGTTCGTGGGAGCCGGTTGAGAGAAACTGCATCACAGCCGTAAGGCCTAATGTTAATCCAATCGGCCAGTGGCGCGAAGTCCTTTATTCGCTCATAACTCGACAACACAGTCACACAAATTCAACACACACATCAGCGTGCAGGAAATAACGTCAGGCATCCGGCGATATCAGTTATAAAGGTGAAAGAAGCCATTTCGGTCGCTAAAGGGGCCCCGAACCGTTGCGGCCTACAACTATCCTAGGTGTGATGCTCCAGACCGCGAAGCCGCGATTTCTTTACACTCATAAAATGACGATCCAAATTCCAAAAACGTCCAAACATACCTCAAAATGTTCAGGTAGTTTTCCGTCCTCCGTGAGCTCGCCTTAGGATAGACCAATAATTAATTGGCCAATCCCCCACACCCCCCTCTATTTACATGAAATGTAAATCCCCCCAACACACACAGAGATTGCTGGAATTATAGAGATTAACTAATTTGTATGCGACTTTCACTTACCAGGTGTAGCGTTTGCATCAGGCTGCTCCTTTTCTGTAGTTTCTGTAATGTCATCTGAAGCGGCAGTAACTTCAGGGCCAGGCTTACGAAAACACTCAAAGAGTGTAGTTTGCTTTCTTTTCATAATGTGAGGTAATTAAAAACTTGCAACGGTAGCTACTGTCAAACACGTGTTCATCGTTGGTAGGTGCGTGAGCGTGACGTCAGGTCTAGGTCACGTGTCACAGCCAGTGAGCCACCGCGTTTCAGGCTTTGTAACAGCACCACACTGGAGTGGGGGTGAATTTTATGAATGGAGATGAATGAAGTAGATGGCTTCCCTGTAAGGCTTATTTTATTGCAGTTATACTTTACCCGGTATGTGGGAACAAAATCAATGAACTGAAAGTTCTGTCACAAAACTGTATTGTTACGTATCCTTGCGCAGTTTTAAGTGGGTATACGGAAATCCTGGAACTTTCTTAGTGGGTATATGGCGTATACCTGCGTATCACGTAGACTACACCACTGGGCTAATGTATTTTTGAGTATTTTTTGTTTGTTTTAACATTCGTAATTTTGCAATACACGTACGGCATATTGTTGGACAACTCCTTGGGTATTATAATAGAGGCTTCAACCTCTTATATTATTTACAATTATAACAACCATAGGGAATGTATTTAACGATGTCTATATAATATGGCGCCAGTGTGAAACCGCCCTCACTGGTTAGTGGACGTCCTGTACGCGGCGGATTCGTGTATCATTGAGTGACTGACTCAAATACGGGACGCATGCATGGTGTCCATCTATCTTCTCTGTGCTTCCCAGCGCGAAGTCTCTCTCTCTCAAGGTTAGTTCTTCTGTTTACCTTTATTTGTTTAAGTTTTGTTGATCAAGTTACATGAGGTGTGTTTTTTTAATTGTCAAACTGACTCGGGGATGACAAACACTTTCAAAAATGACGTTTTCAACAACAACAAAAATATTGTGAATTAAAACCTCGGTGTGAAGTGTCATAAACGAGTAGTACGTTTTTTTTTCATTGCCAATAAATTTGACAAAAAGGGGGTCATTTTTCCTTCAACCAGGTATCCGAAAAAAAAGTATTATATTTACCACGTGAACTACGATAAAAATATAAAAGAGCTAGATATTAATAATGTATATAATAATTTTTATGCAGGGGTTTTCTGAGACATGAAAACGATTTCAAGGGTTCCACAAGGGTAAAAGGTTGAGAAACGCTGGTCTAGACTCTAGAGATCTCGAGTCAATCCACTCTGTGCGAGTTTCTGCATGTGACGTCAACGCTGTGATTCGCTGAAGTCAACTTTTTTTAGGGGCAGGGCATAGCAAGTTGTGAAAAGCACCAGAAATGATCGAAATATTGTTCTAATTCTCCCATTTTTGATTTAAAAAAAAGCGGGTGATTTCTTCACGAGGAAGGTCACGTTAATATATAAATAACCAGAAGGTTTTGCATGTCAGGGGACCTTTAAGGGCCACACGTTGACTGCAACAGGAGAGGAAGTCTGCGTGCCGTGGGTGGAGATGCCCTTGGATACCAGAAGACGAGAGTTTGGTGAGCAGGGTAGGATGCCTGACCATATCGAAAGCACGCGATATGTTCAGGGAGATGGCTCTGATTTGATGTCTGGCATTGAGGACCTCCATCCATTGTTGGGAAAGCAGGAGTAGCAAGTACAGGGTAAAATAACCTGGTCTGAATCCAAATTGATGATTGGAAATCAGGCCTTTGGGGAAGAAGGATTAAATGTCAGAAGTGATAATGAATTCCATAGCTTTGCTGATGAATTGGAGAAGGCTGATTGGTCTGTAGTTGCAGGGATCTGTTTTTGCACCATTTTTATGCAGGGCGGTAATGTTTGCTGATTTCTAAGCGGATGTCCTTGAACTTGAGCAAATGAGGGTGAATAGAATAGTGAGATGAGCAACAGCAGAGCAGCAGGTTTTTAGGACATGGGGGCTGATGCCGTCTGGACCGGTTGTAGAATCTGAGTCGAGATTTGACTGCAAAATCTCCACCTTGTCGGGAAAAAAAGGACACAGAGTCCAGGAGTAGTGTGACTGGGTGAGGTGGGTTCAGAAAGTGATGGATTTGGAACACAAGATTTAGAAGCAAATACAGAGTTTAGGCATTCAGTCTTTTCGCATGCACTGTCAGCTGTGTGGCCATTTGAGGTAAGGGAGGGATGGAGGTGGAGACTACACCAGAAACAGACTTACCGAGAAGCCACTACGATTTGGAGGAGGGAAACAGATTTGTGAGTTCAGGCTTGAGATTAGAAAGATGTTGTTTCCTGGCTCTGCTGAGGGTAGACAAACATTTGTTCCAGGCTATGCAGAAGGAACTGAGATTGCCCTCAGTTGGACTTGCCTTCCATGAGGCGAAGGCAAGTTATTCCAGGACAACTGCATCGCCACAAGCGTCAGTGTACCAGGGGCCGGAGGAAGGGTATGACAACTGAAGATGAGAAGGCATAAATCTGTCCATGAGAGAGAGCAAATTTCTTTGAAAGAATTCCCAGGATGAGTTGATGTTTGAGAAAGTAGCGAAGAGAGACCAGTCTAGAAGTTTGATGGCTGCATGAAGTGCCCGCCAGTCGGCCTGAGTGAAATGCCAGACTCGACAGCGCTGAGATGGTTCTCTAATGACAGCCAGGGAGATGTCTACTTTGACAAGTATCTGGTCAGATGAACCAATTGGAACAGAGGAAGAAAGAAATTAGTCAACTGAGAAGATCGACGTGTTGAGAATTGGTGTGTTACATTACCAATCAGCTTGTCGAGCACTCACCAAGTTGTTCACTTGATTTAAAGCACTTTTAAAGCAAGCACTCCAACTCAACTTTTCACAAGGAACGGCTGGGCTTGCAAGTGACAGTACACTGATTGGAAATGGAATACACCCCCAATGGATGTGGTAAAGGCTGCAACCAAGCTGTCTCTGCCAGAGCTTCGCAGTGCATGATAGGTCAGGTATGGGAGCATGCACCGGAGCAGCGCATCGCTGCGTCCACTTTCCGCCGGTACTCCAGTGGCCTCCATCTGGCCATCCCCCCAGGCAGATGACTGGTCCATCCGCATCTCCTTGAGATGCTGATCAACCTGCTGCAACCACGAGGCATGTGGTCAGCTCATTGGCCATCTCCACGCACAAGGCTCCATTGCTGAGTGAATGTGGTGAGCAGGATCAGCATCAGGAAAGCGAGACACATGTCCATACAGCTGCATTTGATGCTCATGGACTATGCAGTCAACAAATCTCATTTGAGTCTCTCTCAGCAACTGCTCGAAGGACACAAAGTCCAACCAGCGAGAGCCAAGGATTATTCGAAGAGACCTGGTACCAAAGGAATTAAGTCTCCATCTCAGATCCCTGGTTGATCAGCAGTTAGGGTTAGTTCAGCAGGGATGCTTCCTTTTCAAAGACCTTCAGCGACCCAATGCTGCTCTCGATAATGATGTTTTGAACTTGATCAACCTCAAGTAGAGAAAATATATAAATAATTAGACATGGCCCTCAACAATGTACTTTTAACACGTTTTTGTCCCTCTGGTTAATGCAGTTGGGATCGCAGAATAGAGTGTGTGTTGGGATCGGGCACAATGGTTATATTACTTCAGATGTGGTGGCCATCTAAATATATTGTTGCGGTTGAGGAAATTCGCAATCCACCATTCAGGTCCCGTAGGTGAGATATCTCTGTAACTACATGTGTAGTTAGCCCCAAACCCGTTGTTTAGAGGGAATAAATGTGATTCATTCGGGCTGCGGCCCTTTGAGATCTTTATTCTGTTCTATCTTTATTTTGAACCAACCACGTCTCAACCGCCATCACACAACCACCAAGCACATCGCCGCTTCACAACAACAACGCCAACAGCCACGATCTTTACCTTCACAACTCGCTCCCGCAAACATCGCATCACCGCCATTCCAAACGGCACCATGGCCATAAACCACCACTTTAAACCCTCCACCACCTTCACCTCTCCTTCTTCTGCCATTCCTGCACCACTTGTGATCACCGAGCGTCAGGCTATCCTGGCCTCGTACGGGACGCGCGCCGAGCCGCGAGTGCAAAATGCGGCCTTTCCGAGGAGAATTCGGATCAGGAATGCTACACGCCCACTTCTGATCTGTCCAATCAGCAAGCGTGGGGCGGTTTGGCCCCGCCTCCAGGCGCGTCGGTGTAGAATCGAGATATGCAAATTTTAGGATCAGGGGAGACTCACGCCCCTTTTCCTCCATCCAATGGGAGAGCGTGGCTCTACCCCCGAGCTCGTTCTGATCCAGAAATTTGCATATGGGTTCTCCTGCCGGCCTATAAAGTGCCGAGCGCAGGGCGAATTTGAGCAGTCTGTTGGGGTTCGCAGTGTCGGGGTTCGGAGTCTGTCGGGGTTCGCAGTCTGTCGGGGTTCACAGTCTGTCAGGGTTCAGAGTCTGTCGGGGAGCTGCATAGAGAGGAAGCCTGGAGCTTGGAGCGCGGAGTGGAGTCGGGAGGCGAGGGCGTACAGGTGGTTTGCTGCAGTCGGCTGAGAATGGGGGAAGAGACCGAATAGCTCGGGTCCGAGGCAAGGTAGACGGCGGTCGGCGACGAGCTCGCAGTGGAATCGCTCGTCGCGGGACCCAAGCAAGCCAGCTATCCTCTTTCCCCAGAGCATCAACAATTCCTTCCCCCCCCTTTTTCCCCCCGCGCTGAGATAGTGCGAAAAGGGGGCCCCGTTCCCACCCCACTCCAAGCAGTGCCAACGAAACCCGCGAAGGAGCACGAAGTCGGGGCACCACCACGCCGCCACATTTGCGGCTCATCACAAAGACACGGGTAGGATCCACCCGGTCTCGCGGACCTGACCGCTCTTTCAGGTCCCGCGCAAATATTGGCCCACAGGCCCCGTCTGCCCCCTTGTCTTTGAGGGTGGCCCTTTTCTTTTGCTTTTGAGTAAATGTGTTGTTGGCGCCGTCTGTAAAGTAAAACTGCTTAAGTGTTGCCATGTGCACGCGTAGTCGGTTGTAGATCTGCAGTGTTGTGTTTCTTTTGTTGCAATTGCTGTAGGTGCATAATTGTTGTAATTGTATATGTGTGATCTCCGTGTGCCGCGGAATAAATGTGAATCATGTTGAACTGTTTTCCCGTTTCGCTTCGTCTTTTCTTTAATTGAATCTCCATCTTGCTTCACGTAAAGGGTTGGTAGTGGGCTGAATACGCCCGATAATTAATCGAACCGTCGAGGTTGACGAATAACACCGCTCGGTTATCCCGATAGTACGGAACGGGTCGCTTAAGTGGCCCGTGTCCGGAGTCGACCTGCGGCGAGGTGCGATCGCCCGGTCTACCCTCCTCGTGGGTACTTAGGTAGGTCGAGTTTGGCGAACAACCCTATCCCACGCGGGGGGCCGGTTGGCACGATCGTGGTGAGGCCGAAAGGCCCACCCATGACTAGCTCCCGGCGTTAATCCGAGAGCGTCACGACAGAATTGTCCGTCCGGTGGGCGACGTGCCGCGATTCGAGTTACGTGGCCGTTCGCACGCCGGCGGGCGCGAATTCCCAACACTGGTGTCAGGTCGTGGGACATAAACCTATCCCCCTCCTCGTGGCACTGGTGTCGGAGAGCGGGAAAACGGGCTCTCCTGTCTCCAGCTAAATTCACGGGAATCGGTCCAGGGGTGAAAGGAGCGACCCCCGATTCCCTCCAAATTACGAGCGATTCAAATTAACCCTTTACGAGAAATAAGATGGCGTCTCAAGGCGAGCGGGAGCCGGGGGTATTAGAAATGGATGTCGAATGTGTAGAATCCATGGTCCAGGATGAGAACCCCGAGCAGGAAATGTTGGTTGCGCAGGAACACGAACTCCCCCAACTGAACCCAGAGCCCGAAATAGGTGCGGCGGCAGCCGTTGTGTATGACACCTCCCCTCCCCCTCTCTGCCAAAACCCCCCAATCCTTGCCGAAACGGCTCACCTGAGTGCATCCGACATGGCCCAGCTATTTGCCATGTTGACAGAAATACAAACAGCTGCACGACAGTTGAGAAACGAAATGAGAGGCATGGACGAAAAAATGGATATGAATGCCCAACAGATGGAAAACAAAATGGACAGAGACACGAACAGAATGAAAGAGATGCAGAGTGAGATGTGGCAAATGGGCCAATGTCTGCAGGCGGGCATAATGGCGACGCCACGTGTGGGAACGAACGAGCTGGGAGGGAGTGCAACGGCTGTCAGGCCCACGGTGGAGGCGGGTGAGGACAAAGTAATTCGGGAGACGTGTTGGGCAAGGGTCGTGACGGAAGAAGTGACGGTGCGGTGACCGAGAGGGAAAAACTAAGTGGGGAGACTGAGACGTGTAAGACAAGACACGAGGTAAAGAAGGTATTAGAAAAATTAAAAGAAAGCCAGGAGGAGACAAAGGAGGGATTGAAGGTCGTAACGGTGGAGTGTGAGAGAAGACTTCAAGACATGACGAAGAGAGTTGATAAGCTGGGACTGGAGGTAAAAATGGAGACAGAGGAACTGGGAAGATGGGTAGAAAACCACAAGGGCAAGACGGAAGAACAGTTAGAAGTCAAAGCAAGGTCGGAGGGTGCGGAGATGAGAAAAGAATTAGAAAAGGAAGCTTCTGAGTTACAGAAACACCAAAACAAAGAGGGGGAATTCCCAAAAGAACTGATAGTGTTAAAAGAGGAAAGGAAGAGAACGGAAAATGAAACGTTAAGAAACCACACTGTACAGATCGTACAGCTGGAAGCGAAGGCCAGATTAAAGAATGAGGAACAAAAAAAAGAGTACTGAAAAAACAAGGAATGAGACAGGAGAAAGAAATCAGTCAGTTGAAGGAAATAACGAGAATGCAGAACGAGGAACAAGAAAGACAGTGGAATAGAAAACTGAAAGAGTATGAATTTGAAACTGAACGACAAAAGGAAAAAAAATAAGTTGGAGTACGAGGAGAAAGTGAAGGAGCAAGGAATGAAGCAGGAAGGAGAAATCAGGAGATTGAAGGACACAACGAGATTGGAGAGGGAAGAACGAGAGGAACAATGGAATAGAAAACAAAAAGAACATGAATTTGAGGTTGACCAATTGAAAGAAAAGGCGAGGCTGGAGTACGAGGAGAGAGACAAAGAACGGCGAATGAAACACAAAAGGGAAATTAACCAAATGAAGAAAACCACAAAATTGGAGAAGGAAGGACAGGAGAGGAAACAAGGAAGAGTAATGAGACAGCAGCAAATGAAACACAAAAAGGAGATTAACCAAATGAAGCAAACCATGAAACTGGAGAAGGAAGGACAGGAGAGGAAACGAGGAAGAGTAGTGAGAGAACAGCGAATGAAACACAGGAAGGAAATGAGCCAATTGAAAGAAACAATGAGATTGGAAAACAAAGAGCAGGAGGAACAGTGGGAGAGAAAACAACAACTATATGAGTGTGAAATTGAACAACTAAAACGGAGAGCGAGATTGGAGTCAACGGAGATTGAGGAGCTCCGGGCGGAGAACGAACAGCGAATGGGGCTCAGAGAGAAAGAACAACTCAGATGGGAAGGAAAAAGGAACCAGGAAGAGACAGAAATAAGGAACAAGGAGAGAAAATGTATAGAGACACGGGAGACAGAAAAAATAGGGGAGAGACTGCATGATAATGACAAGGTTAGAGACGTACACACACACACACGGAGGTAGTGGAGGACAATGGGGGTGAGCTGGCGGACTGAGTGGAGACCCAGTTGGATAGCCTCCTCCAGGAACGGAGGGAGCCGCGATGCTCCCTTTAAGCGAGTTACGACCAGGTGGGTTCGGTCGTGCTTTGCGAGGTTGAGGGGACGGGTGCTGTGGACAGGTGCACGGAGAGCTTGGGGGGTATAGAGGCCCCGGAGACCCTTGTGGGGGCACGAATCCCCAGTGTGGTTGTCCCGGTGTGTGTGTGGTGTCGAGGTGTGTGTTCACGAGTGTGGCGAAATGCGTGCTGCAGTGCACGCATAGCGCGGGTGCAAGGGCGTGTGTGAGAGCGACCGAGTGGGTGACAAAGACCTCGTGTGTGGATGAGACCCCAGGTGTGAGTGCGTCCCCGTGTGTGGAAGCGACCCCGTGTGCGAGTGGTGTGATGGCAAGTGTGCGAAGGGCGTGCTTCCTAGCACGCCGCATGTGGATGAGACACCGCGGGCGAGTTCCCCCGCGTGTGTGAGTGGTATGGTTTGTGTGAGGGAAATGGCACGAGTGAGTGAAAGGCCGCGAGTGAGTGGAGCCACGTGTGCGAGGGAGGTGGCATGCGTGAGTGAGCGGCCGAGTGTAAGGAGAGAGACAGCGTGTGTAAGGGAGATGTCGGTTGGCATGCGGGATCACGCAGCCACGTCTCCCGGTGCGAGTTTGATGGAGTGGTGTGTGAGCGTCGTGGCACGCGGGAGTGCGTGTGTTGAATGGCGACGGAGACGGCGACAGAGGGACAAAAGCCTAGTAGCGGCTGTAGCTGTTTCGGGGACCGTGCCGGGTTCACCCAGCAGCGAGCGCGAGGTCCGTGCTGTGCAACGCACGAGGCCGCCACGTGCTCGCTTGCGGGAGTGAAGCCCGGTCTGGAAACGAGCGTGGTGAATGTTGCCGATCCCGCGACGGACAAAGTTTAGGCAGGATTTCTTATTTGGACCAGATGGGTTCTCCACGCGGGCGTGTGTTTTAAGCTCCAACGGGCAGAGCACATGTGTTCGCGTGGGGAAGCCCTCGAGACGTGGGGCTTGTGTTTTTTTTTTATGCGCCGGGTGACGTCATGGCTGCGTGTGTGGTTGGAATCCGGCAGGAGGGTGAATCCCTGCCGGATGGTACCGTCCAAGAGGGACGAGGAACGCGAACAGCTGCCATGACGTCACGCCAAAGGTGCGCGGCTGTGAATTGCCGCGCTAGTGCGCGGCTGTGAATTGCCGCGCTAGTGCGCGGCTGTGAATTGCCGCGCTGGTGCGCGGCTGTGAATTGCCGCGCTGGTGCGCGGCTGTGAATTGCCGCACTGGTGCGCAGGTTGTGAGTTTCCGCGCTGGTGTTGCGCGATGAAAAAAAAAAAAATAATAATAATAATAAAAACAGCAAGCCTCGCTTTCGGGTGAACAGGATTCCTGGGCAAGGGGTGGATGATCCCCTTGGCCTGGGCACAGGATGGAACTAGTTAGGGGGAAGGGTTAGCTTAGTTAGACCGGCTCCATGGGGCAGGGGTAAGTCCTCATGGGGCCCGTGGAATGGATTAGTTAGAGGGATTTTAGTCGAGATTTAGGATGGAAAAATGGGAAATTACATTTTGGAGACAGTGACAGACTGTGAATGTGTAGTGGGGACGTAGCTTAGCTACGTAGTGTTAAAAGGGACGTGCTGTAGTTTAAGGGACGACGTGGGAGCACGAGTTAGTTAGGGGAAGTAGTTAGAAGGATGGCAGAGTTCAGCGGTGTTTGTGTTGAAGAGTTGGTGAGTTGTGTTGTGACATGATGAGTGAGTGAGGCCAGCGGGTCTGTGTGTATGGAGCGAATGTGGAATGCATGGTGCGATGAGTGATTGGGGGGAGGAGTGACTCCTGCCCAAGGGACCCCGGGGTAGCAGTGTAGAGTAAGTTCGGGGGTCAGTCAAATTGACAAAATGGAGGTCGTTTTGCTGTTGGTGGGAGTGTAGGCTCGAAACCCGTTTGGAGGGGTGCAGGAGCCCTGTTGACGGGCTGGGAGCGTGGCTGCGAAAGGTGAGTATCGCTGAGTGGGTACTCTGGGCACCAGGCTAGTCGGCCGTAGTAGGCCAAGGGCCCATGGGGGGCCAGGATAGCGTAGTGGGCACGGGTGCGTCCGCTTGGTGCGGGGGCCCTGGGCGCCGTAAGCCGCGTGGGCAGTGTTGTGGGCACGGGGTGACCCTCGGAAAGGGGCCTGGGAAGCCAGCCTGCCACGTGTGCGTTTCAGAGGAGGTGCCATGGGGGGCACTCCCCGGTGTTTAGGGAGCTGGTAGGCTCGGAGGCAGTGTAGTGCCCGGGTGTGCCATAGCTGGAGAATCGGCAGAGGGTCGTGCCTGCCAAGGAGAGCCACGCGTCCCAGCCATGAGACCATGTGAGGGCACGGGCCGAAAATTGGGGGGGCGAGGCCCGAAATTTGAGAGGACACCAACACAGGCGACAGGAATCTGGGTTGTTAGAAGCAATAGTTTAAGCGAGAGGCGCTTGTTGAAAGCCCCGAGTAGTTTAAAGGTAAATGGTTAGGGTAGATTAGATGTACCCCTCCGCACCATCCATCCCTTCGCTCTCGTTGTGGCCCGCTGGACCCACTTTGGGTTAGATCGCTGAAGTCTGGGGAGGCCATCCTGAGGCTTGAATTGGGCCTCGACACAGGATGCTAGCTCTCCCTTATTCCCCTCCGGGAAGGGAACGTAGGGGTTGCGAGTAGGCTAGGACGATAGGTTAGCCGAACAAGGAAAATAAAGGGGGTTAGGGGACGATTTATAGTGGGGAAGTAAAAATAAAAACAACAAAAAAATAAGTTGGGGCTAAATTGGGTTTTACAAATTAAGGGAGTGGGTAGGTACAGTGACAGGCAAAGGCAATAGGTGGGAGGGAGACCTTAGGGTAGGTCCGAGCCCACCTTCCGAGTGGCCAGCACCACCGCACTCCCTCCACCAACCTCCACTGCAAGGCAAAGGCCGGCCCACTTCATCGGCAGCGGTTGTTTTGCTGCAAGGCCTGTGACGGCTGGATCATCTGCAGCTGCGGTACTTCAAGGCCTGTGCCGGCCAGTTCATCTGCCGGCTGTGTTTGCCTGCAGTGGCCTGGTTCTGCAGGCTGTGTTTGCCTGCTGCCTTTGCCATGCCATGCCCACGGCCCATGTTCACCAGCCCCCGTTCAATTTTGCTTTGCCCCCCACTGTTCATTTCCATGTGCGCCAGGATCAAGGAAAAAGTTTGCAAGCTGCGAGAACTGCCCTGTTGGCAGCTACAACACGGGCCTGCAATGGCGGCCTGTGCACCGTGTCTGCATCCATCCATCCGTTGTGCTCATTGCGTGTGCCACGAGCTGGCACAGAGACTGCGTTTGTGCAGCCCATGCACCGTTGTGGTTCACTGCGTTCAGTTCAAAAGGGGAGGCCTAGGACTGCGTGTGAGCAGCCGGCCACGTTCCCTGTCACCTGCATTGTTTGAGCCAGAGACTGCATGCGAGCAGCCTGGCTCCCTGCTTACTGCTTTCTTTTTGCAGAGTCCATTGATCCTGAGCCATGGTTTAGTGTAAAATTTGTAAGTTAAGGTTAAGATGTACTGTAAATATGAGTGCGTCCCCGGCATGTCTGTCTTAGCGCCGGCAATTTTATTTAAGTCGTCCGTGTGAGTGGGTTTGTTTAGGTAGTTACTCAGCCCTCAGGTTATTTATTTTGGGGACACGAATACCATGAATGTCGCACTCAGGGATCCGTAGGTAAAACGTACTAGGGGAGAACTACACATGATGGCACACGAGAATTTGACCACTCGGGATGAGTCTGTAAAAAGGGGAGGGGTAGTGTTGCGGTTGAGGAAATTCGCAAACCACCATTCAGGTTCCGTAGGTGAGATATCTCTGTAAGTACATGTGTAGTTAGCCCCAAACCCGTTGTTTAGAGGGAATAAATGTGATTCATTCGGGCTGCGGCCCTTTGAGATAGCCGTTTTTCTGTTCTATCTTTATTTTGAACCAACCACGTCTCAACCGCCATCACACAACCACCAACCACAACGCCGCTTCACAACAACAACAACGCCAACAGCCACGATCTTTACCTTCACAACTCGCTCCCACAAACATCGCATCACCGCCATTCCAAACGGCACCATGGCCATAAACCACCAGTTTAAACCCTCCACCACCTTCACCTCTCCTTCTGCAGCCATTCCCGCACCACTTGTGAGCACCGAGCGTCAGGCTGTCCTGGCCTCGTACGGGACGCGCGCCGATCCGCGAGTGCAAAATGCGGCCTTTCCGAGGAGAATTCGGATCAGGAATGCTACACGCCCACTTCTAATCCATCCAATCAGCAAGCGCGGGGCGGTTTGGCCCCGCCTCCAGGCGCGTCGGTGTAGAATCGAGATATGCAAATTTTAGGAGAAGGGGAGACTCACGCCCCTTTTCCTCCGTCCAATGGGCGAGCGCGGCTCCACCCCCGAGCTCGTTCTGATCCAGAAATTTGCATATGGGTTCTCCTGCCGGCCTATAAAGCGCCGAGCGCAGGGCGAATTTGAGCAGTCTGTTGGGGTTCGGAGTCTGTCGGGGTTCGCAGTCTGTCGGGGAGCTGCAGAGAGAGGAAGCCTGGAGCTTGGAGCGCGGAGTGGAGTCGGGAGGCGAGGGCGTACAGGTGGTTTGCTGCAGTCGGCTGAGGAGAATGGGGGAAGAGACCGAATAGCTCGGGTCCGTGGCAAGGAAGACGGCGGTCGGCGACGAGCTCGCAGTGGAATCGCTCGTCGCGGGACCCAAGCAAGCCAGCTATCCTCTTTCCCCAGAGCATCAACAATTCCTTCCCCCCCTTTTTCCCCCCCGCGGTGAGATAGTGCAAAAAGGGTCCCCGTTCCCACCCCACTCCAAGCAGTGCCAACGAAACCCGCGAAGGAGCATGAAGTCGGGGCACCGCCGCGCAGCCACATTTGCGGCTCATCACAAAGACACGGGTAGGATCCACCCGGTCTCGCGGACCTGACCGCTCTTTCAGGTCCCGCGCAAATATTGGCCCACAGGCCCTGTCTGCCCCCTTGTCTTTGAGGGTGGCCCTTTTCTTTTGCTTTTGAGTAAATGTGTTGTTGGCACCGTCTGTAAAGTAAAACTGCTTAAGTGTTGCCGTGTGCACGCGTAGTCGGTTGTAGATCTGCATTGTTGTGTTTCTTTTGTTGCAATTGCTGTAGGTGCATAATTGTTGTAATTGTATATGTGTGCTCTCCGTGTGCCGCGGAATAAATGTGCATCATGTTGAACTGTTTTCCCGTTTCGCTTCGTCTTTTCTTTAATTGAATCTCCATCTTGCTTCACGTAAAGGGTTGGGAGTGGGCTTAATACGCCCGATAATTAATCGGAACCGTCGAGGCCGACGATAACACCGCTCGGTTATCCCGATAGTACGGAACGG
The DNA here is from genome assembly GCF_056783735.1 of Eptatretus burgeri. Lineage (NCBI taxonomy): Eukaryota > Metazoa > Chordata > Myxini > Myxiniformes > Myxinidae > Eptatretus > Eptatretus burgeri. The sequence goes on from NC_140963.1 coordinate 134,028,002, forward strand.
GTCGCTTAAGTGGCCCGTGTCCGAAGACGACCTGCGGCGAGGTGCGATCGGCAGGTCTACCCTCCGCGTGGGTACTTAGGTAGGTCGAGTTTGGCGAACAACCCTATCCCACGCGGGGGGCCGGTTGGCACGATCGTGGTGAGGCCGAAAGGCCCACCTGTGACTAGCTCCCGGCGTTAGTCCGAGAGGGTCACGACAGAATTGTCCGTCCGGTGGGCGACGTGCCGCGATTCGAGTTACGTGGCCGTTCGCACGCCGGCGGGCGCGAATTCGCAACAATATCAAAAATCATCTTAATATATCAAAAATCTGGAGAATATCAAATTGTAAGGTGCCCCTGCCTCCTTTTGGTTGTTTTTTTTAAATCCCAGACGAGAAACAAATAACTTATTTTACTTGGCCTAATATCATGGACCATGCTCGGAAACACAAAACAAGAGTTGAAAAGACCCTTCCCATGTCCCTTTTATCGAGGCTGCACAGGGTAAGGTGCTCTACGAACCTTCTAATTATACAGATTACGCCTCTCTTCCTCCCGAACTTTCCCTCCTCCAACAACCTCATTTCAAAACCCACTTCTATGCCTGATGGAAAGGTTTGGTGGTGTTCATGCAATTTTGAGGTCAGGGGGATGGAGGGGTGGGGGTTGGGGGAGCAGTGATGGAAGAGCATTTGGGAGATGGAAGCTATTCCTTCACTCCTAAACAGCATGATATTATAAACTCATAATTGTGGCAAGAAAAGTTCTTTAATGAGATTTGATTGATGTACAAATAACGATGGGTTCCTTCCAGCCGGATTGTAAATCTGTTCCGTGACACTTTGTCTGTGACATCATTGCTGCAAAAGTAAAAACTGTTTTCAATGTTTCCTTCCAGCAAGCTGTGGAAAAGTGTTCGGTACCTTGCAAGTACAGCGTTACCTTTTATCCTGGAGATGACAAGAAGGTACCTGGTGCACAGCCTACAGAATTAGCAGATGATGAACCATCCTACGCTGTAATCGAGTTTGATCGAAGAGTTACAAGATTTACATAGTGGAAGGAAATATATATCCTGAAAAAAGTGGTTTATAATCGAAAAATAATCAATTTATATGACTGAACCTTGTGTGTGTGTGTGAAAACAAACATTCTTCAACTTGTATATATATTTTTTTTTCATGCAATTTTTTATTAGTGATGCAATGAAACCTCCACAACATACTGTTACATGGAAAGTGGGGGGCAGGAGTGGGGATAAGGTGGTCCTTTGCTAAACTGTGGTAAGTGTAGAATGGTCCATGTGATTTGAGTAGGTTAGATTGCCATGTAACAGGGTCCTGTCAGAACAAGTCCTTTTGTCACATGTGATGCTGTCGGCAGTGGATGTAATTTATTGACAGGATAGTCAGGGAAAAACACCTCTTGTTTGTGGGTGGGGCCAGGTGATGACTTCCGATCACAAAAGGGCTCACATGTCACACGTGTGCGAATAGGCCATCACGATCTGTCTCGCCAGTGTGTGCCACCATAGCGGCGTAATGCGCCGTTGGGCCTGGAAGCAGGCAATGTATTTCTTTTTATTGGAGCCATCCCGTGGGCAAGACGACCTCGGAGGGGACTTCACCCAGAAAGAGAGGTCTGGAATGTAAAGAAGAAGCAGGGAGGATCGAGTCCAGGAAGAGGGCCTTGAAAGGAGAGAAAGAATCACTGCTCACCTTCACTTTTTCATTACTCTTTTTTTTCCTGCCTCTGGAACAAACTCCCACACTCTCTTCAATCCCACTACCCACTCCAGGTCTTCAAATCAGCTGTTCACCACCATCTCATATCTTCCTCCATCCAAAATCTTGATCTTTACTACCCCCATTAATCCACCCCAAACCCACCTCCTTCAAATTCCCTGTTTTCCTTCCTGAAAGTCCCAATGGCACCACTTTGTTTACCCCGTGTACCCCACCCCATCCCGCTCCCTTCCACAGATACCCTATTGTCTTTGTTCCTCACTATTTTGTGCTTACCTCTCTTGCCCCCTTGTCTCCTGCCTTGTTATACATTTCTGTGTATTAGCTCTTACAAAAGCCTTGACTTGGTATACCAAAAAAAAAAAATTATAAGGATAGTCCAGAGCTTCAGGTGAGAGAATGACTGCAGTGTGAAGAAGAAGCAGGGAGGATTGAGACCGGGAAGAGGGCCTGGAGAGTAGAGAAAGGATGGAGGGTAGATCAGGAGTACTCTTGTGCAGATGAAGGGCCAGAGAAGGAAAAAGGAGAAGGATGAAGAGGAGGAGCTGAGAGAACACACACACACCAGAGCTCCTGGTGTGGAAGAGTGAGAGGTAGAAGTGCCTTGAGAGAGTGTCACGAGTGCTGGTTCAGGGTGCACGTCCTGAGGGACTGATTGTCGCTAGTGCTCTTTATCACTGGTTCACTTCTTCATTGGTTTACTTTGTCGCTGGTTTTCCTCACCGTTGGGTTCACTCCGTCACTGGCTTACTTCCTCTTTTGCTCACTTCTTAGCTGGCTCCTGCGTCAAACGAGCTTCAGGGATTCCTCCATCTACACGACACATAATCAAAGAAAGTCCTTGCCTGCAATCTTAATGTTTATATCAGTGTGATTGATCTGTGGCACCCAGTGTGGCTAAGGTTTAATTCATTTCTTACGAGCAAATACAACCCGTCGTTTTGCTGATGGGAGGGGGGTTGAGAGAAGAAGAGAAGAGAGGGGAGAGAGAGGAAGCAGGAGGTAGGGGAAGCTTGGAAGATGGGGGGGGGGCGTGGGGAGAGCTATGCCTCACCAAACGTTGCTATACCACGGAAGGGATGCAAGGAGGGTGTGTGTGTGTGTGTGTGTGATCTAGATATGAAAAAAAAAAGAAGAGAGAAAGGTGAAGGGTAGAGGTGGGGTTAGTAAAGAGAATGATATGTCATGCTGAATGACCAAACACACACACACACACACACACACACACACACACACACACACACACACACACACACACACACACACACACACAAAGAAAACTCATGTCAGAACAGGTGTACACACAATGACACAACAGAGTTTATAATGTAATCCGCTGGCTCATCGACAAAAACTTTGATATCCCAGTCCCAGAAAATTTGTTGGAACATGAACCAAAAGTAATCACTGAAAACATGGAAGTACCTCCCATTCACACAAGACCTAATGATCCCATCGAGCGTGAACATCGAAAACAAAGCGTTGCAACCAGATATCATACTTAGGTACAAAAAAAAGAGAAGAAGGCATTGCTGGTTGAGGTGTTAATACCTGTGTTTGTAGATTATACGATGCAGAAATCAAGAAAATGACCAAACACCAAGACCTCAAGAATGAAGTGAGAAGATCTTGGAAGCTGCTGAAGAATGCCAAAGTTATACCAGCGATAGCTTGACCTACAGGAACGATGACAAAGAACCTCACAAAGGTATTAAACATAGGGGCAGTACCCCTGGGCCCTCACCTGGGAGCAGCTGGATAAGATAAGCAGGCAACCACTGAAAGGCATGGATGACCCACAAAATATATAACTGAGAAGAAAGTAAATACCTATGGATTGTTCTTTAATGCCATGAAAAAAACTTTGGTACACCATGGGTGGTGAAGATGGTGGTCAAGTTTCACAGGAATTGTTTGTGCAGTTTTGGAGAATAAAGCAAATAGTACCTATTTTGGGTGGGCAACCCCTCTTAGAATCACCTTTGAGTTAGATTGTTGTAATGTCATGAACAAACTTTGGTACGTCATGGGTGAAGAAGATTGTAATGAATTTTCATCAGAATTGATTGTATAGTTTGAGAAAAAAGCAAATACCTCCTTGGGGAGGTAACAGACTCCCTCCCAACCCAACCAACCCCCCCTCCCCTTAAACTTCCTCTGTATATCCCATCAGACCCCATTTTGTGTTTTTTTTAATGCCATTATGGATGATGAAGGTTGTGGTCAAATTTCATTGAAATTGTATGTGTAGTTTCCGAGAAGAAGTTGCAAGTATTTGTGGACAGACAAACAGATGACGCGCCATCTCATAAGCTCCCCGAAACTTTACACGTGGACTAAAAACCATCCCTGGGAATATTTTAACAAACAAACTACAGTTGCAAGCTATCCAGAGTTCAGCGACGATCTCGAAGAGAACCCTTTGCACAAAACTTTGAAAACAGAAAATTTCACAACTTGGTCCATGATTCATGACCCCCTTACCGAAATGAAGGGGGATACTTTGAGCCCCTCAGGGGAGGACTTCATTCCACATTCTGAAACCCACATATATGTAGATACCAATCACACACACACACACACACACACACACACACACACACACACACACACACACACACACACACACACACACACACACACACACACACACACACACACACACACACACACGATATCGGCAATTTTTCGTGAATCGGTAGGTTGGAGTCCGTGTGATCATCGACTCCAGTACGTACTGTGTACAACCCACAAACCTTGAGGACCTTTCACCAAACAATGTTATATTTATATCGACATTTCAGGGAGATGATCACAAACATTAATCTTAACAAACAGCTGCGTGTGATAGATGGAAAAAAATTAACTCGGGAATTTAGAAAACACGTTAATATGGCAAACGGGTGAGAAATGGGGAATTACCAAATATATTTTACTTTGAAACTCACAAAGAGAAACATTTAACCTTTGTAAAGAAAACCCGATAACCAATTGTTTTAGAAACAGGTGCGAGGACAAAGGAAAACATGAAAGAACCTCCACAGGATACGGGATGAACCTTCACCAACACGGCACCCGTTACAGGCACGGCATGTCCACACACCCGTTACAGGCACGGCATGTCCACACACCCGTTACAGGCACGGCATGTCCACACACCCGTTACAGGTACGGCATGTCCACACACCCGTTACAGGCACGGCATGTCCATACACTCCGTTACGGGCACGGCATGTCCACACACCCGTTACAGGCACGGCATGTCCACACACTCCGTTACGGGCACGGCATGTCCACACTCCCGTTACAGGCACGGCATGTCCACACACCCGTTACAGGCACGGCATGTCCACACACCCGTTACAGGCACGGCATGTCCACACACCCGTTACAGGCACGGCATGTCCACACACCCGTTACAGGCACGGCATGTCCACACACCCGTTACAGGCACGGCATGTCCACACACCCGTTACGGGCACGGCACGTCCACACACCCGTTACAGGCACGGCATGTCCATACACTCCGTTACGGGCACGGCATGTCCACACACCCGTTACAGGCACGGCATGTCCACACACTCCGTTACGGGCACGGCATGTCCACACTCCCGTTACAGGCACGGCATGTCCACACACCCGTTACAGGCACGGCATGTCCACACACCCGTTACAGGCACGGCATGTCCACACACCCGTTACAGGCACGGCATGTCCACACACCCGTTACAGGCACGGCATGTCCACACACCCGTTACGGGCACGGCACGTCCACACACCCGTTACAGGCACGGCACGTGCACACCCCCGTTACAGGCACGGCACGTCCACACCCCCGTTACAGGCACGGCACGTGCACACCCCCGTTACAGGCACGGCATGTCCACACACCCGTTACAGGCACGGCATGTCCACACACCCGTTACAGGCACGGCATGTCCACACACCCGTTACAGGCACGGCACGTCCACACACCCGTTACAGGCAAGGCATGTCCACACACCCTTTACAGGCACGGCACGTGCACACCCCCGTTACAGGCACGGCACGTCCACACCCCCGTTACAGGCACGGCACGTGCACACCCCCGTTACAGGCACGGCATGTCCACACACCCGTTACGGGCACGGCATGTCCACACACCCGTTACGGGCACGGCATGTCCACACACCCGTTACGGGCACGGCATGTCCACACACCCTTTACAGGCACGGCACGTGCACACCCCCGTTACAGGCACGGCACGTCCATACCCCCGTTACAGGCACGGCACGTCCACACACCCTTTACAGGCACGGCACGTGCACACCCCCGTTACAGGCACGGCACGTCCACACAGTCTTTACAGGCACGGCACGTCCACACCCCGTTACAGGAATGACATGTCCACACACTCTTTACAGACACGGCATGTCCACACACCCGGATAGTCCGTACAGATCCAAATCTACACACATGTACCACGGCATGTACCATACCTCTACATTGTAGTTACTGTCGACTGTACATCCCGATCAGGACACGAACTGTACTGTACAGCTCGGTAAGTGGCTTCAGCACTCAAACAAACACTCCAACGGAACATCTGGCTTGATAAACGATTACCAATTACCGTCAATACAACTCGGCACCCGGAAACGCCCGTGAAATGTCCGAATTGGACAAATCAACACTTTACTCAGGAGTCAGAACTGCTGATACGTAGTTTCAAACCTGGAGTTCACATCAAGGCCAGAAAAACATGGCGGATTCAGCGAGGTTACCCAGGAAACGCCTGAAGACCCCAGACAGCGAGGTGGCCGAGGATCGCCTGATGAAGATATAATAAACTAACGCCGTTAATTATATCTTCAAAGAGGGGGGGGCGGGATGGGAGTTTGAGTGGAGGTGCTGAGGTGATGTCTATTTTCGCGATGGTGTTAGAGTCGTCATGAACCCCAACCCCGTAGCAAGATCTCCATGTCTGTGATAACTAAAAACTAACAAACACATTTTTAAAACTTATATTTGCTTCTCCAAAGCAAAATTATTTATTATATCGTTTTAATATTAAAAAATGACTTTCTTTTTTTTGCAGTCAGGAGGTACTGTGCTCCTCCTGCCCGCAGCTAGGGGGTGCTGCAATGCCCTCAGCACCCCCCCCTTCCCACACGCCTGTCAAAAGGGGTGTTTTAATTAACCCCAAAAACACCCAATTTTCACTCTCGCACTTCAATGGAGTGTTCTTAGTGTGCATGCAAAGTTTCAGGCTGTTCGGTTTTATAGTTTTGGAGTTATGGAGGAGACTGACACACTGACACACTGACACACTGACACACTGACACACTGACACACTGACACACTGACACACTGACACACTGACACACTGACACACTGACACACTGACACACACACACACACACACACACACACACACACACACACACACACACACACACACACACACACTGCCTTTTATTAGTATAGATTTTCCTGTACATAAGTTTGCATGTTCCCCATTTTCCCTCTTTGTGTCTGTTCATTTGCATGGTTTGTTCCAAAACTGCTGGTGTCATCCACCTCCCCCCTCCCCCTCGCCCCTCCCCTCCCCTCCCCTCCTCCACCCCCCCCCCATATATTCATGATAAATGAACCTTTACAAAGGTAAGAAACGTATTCGATCCATCTGCTTGCCGTGCGTTTGCTGTCAATTTCGGCTCATTTGGTTTTTTTGGGTGATTCTTGGGATTGGTAAAGTTGTGGAATAACTGAAAGAAGGAAGAGACTGTATCGCAAATCCACGGAGGCAAATATAAGACCTTCGGTGCAGAGGTGCCGTGTTAACTGAGCCTCTGATGTAACGACACATAATCCAGATAAAATGGCACTCAATAGGGTGCATACCTCTGCCAAGCTGAACAGTTCAGGTTTTGTATCCCATTGATACCTGCGTGTGGACCACAACCAAAATCTAATCAATTTGTACTTGTCACACATCCAACCTGTCCATCAGGTTTCGTCCGAATCCGCCAATAACTGTTTAAAATATCATGCTATATATTATTTTGGCCCAATCTCTCAATGGTGAAGAATCTCATTGAAAATTTTAAAAAATTCTCGTATCGAGGTCGGAATCCAGATATTCACCAAAATCCAATCAATTTGTCCTCGTCACACATCCAACCTGTCCATCAAGTTTCGTCCGAATTCGTCCATAACTTTTGAAGATATCCTGTTCACAGACAGAAAAACAAACAAACAGTGGTGAAAACATAACCTCCGTCCACCTTCGGTGGCAGAGGTTACAAGAGGGGGAGCACTCAGTAGAGTGCAAAACCTCCGCCGCCAATACTGCTGGGCCACTCAAGTGAACCTTATATCTTATTCATTAAATATGACGTGAACAGTGCTGACAGAGTTATAGTTCTTTTCTCCAACATTTTTTTTTTTGGGGGGGGGGGGGTTGGAAATCACTTAAAACATGTAGAAATGCAAAAAAAAAATATCAAATATTTTTTCAAAATGGCCGCCATAGCGGCCATATTGGATTTTGGACCGAATCCAAAATCTAGTGGCATGATCCTTGGACCATACCTAATCCCCCCCACCAAGTTTTGTCGAAATCTGTCGAGGAGTTTTTCCGCAATACTGTTCACAGACAAACAAACAAACAAACAAACAAAGAGAAAGGGGTGAAAACAGTAACCTCTGATCTTCGATGGCGAGGTTAATAAGGGAGTTAAACAATCAATACAAATGTTCAATGAATACACCATGAACAAGGATATAATTGGTCACCCTCACAGGAATTTTAAGGAAATGCATTTTGTGAAATATCACATCTTCGTCTCATCGGGGTCAATTTGAAAATTTATATTCTACGATTTGAATAACAACACAATTAAACAGAAAAAAAAAATAAACAGGACATCTTGAATAATGGAGGAATTAAATGGTAGTGATGATCAGGTTCACAGATTGACAGAGGATCAAATGGATAGAGAGACAAAGGCATCACAACTGAGGGGATGGATATAGTACTCTGTCCTTCATTGCATGGCTCGCAAGCCACGGCGGCCCCTGGTGGGCTAAAGTACGGCCCCCTGACGTGCGGCCAATAATACAAAAAGGTGAAAATAATACTTTCGCCCACTCGACGGCATACTGAAAACCTGTGTGATGACCCGAAGATTTAAAATTTTGTTTCATCGATCCAGAAGACCTTCTTCCAGTTCTCAGTAGTCCACTGGCGGTACTTCATGGCCAATGCAAGCGTCTTTTTCATATTTTGCCATCTTAGCAATGACTTTCTTTCTGCCACTCGACCTGCCAAACCTGCAGCTCATAGTCTTCTCTTCACAGTTGAAACTGAGACTTCCTTACTTTGACCAGTGTTAAGCTGTGCTTGAAGCTGCTGTCCTGTGAGCCGCCTATCACACAAAATGTTGACTCTCAGAAACTTGTCTTCTGATTGTGTTGTGGCTTTGGATCTGCCAGACCTCTTCCTGTCAGAGTTTCCTCCATTTTCCAAGTACCTTTTGATGGTGTAGGAAACTGTACTCACTGACACCTTGGCTTTTTTTGCTATTTCTCGAAAGGAAAGACCTACACTTTTAAGGGTTATAATGGTCTGTCTGTCTTCCTTTGTTAATTGTCTTTTTCTCACCATTATGATAGCAATATACTACTTTCTGCAGTGTAATATTGTCCAAATAACGCTTCAGAGGGTGCAGCAACACAGTCTGTTCCAACACTGGTTTTATACAAACAGAGGGTTTGTAACTAATTAACAAAAGTTGGGACACCTGTAGGAATTGTTTGCATCAACTTTCAAGGCTTAATTTACTTCCATTGCTGCAGAACAGCTGCAGTTGCTAACCCATTACTTTTTCCCTGAAAAAGGCCTTTTTTTAACAACTCTGAAATTTACATTATTTTTCAGTTTTTGTAACCGAAACTTTTTTTTTAACCTCTGGCAGTTAACCTCTTTTTTAACATCTTAGCAGTTTCCTGCTAAGCTTTGTACCATTTCAGGTTATTCACCGGACTTGAACTGCTTAAATTTCATTAAAAACTGGAAAAATGGGGGTGTTCTAAAACTTTTGACCAGTACAGTATACTCTTGGAACATAATAAAATAGAATGAGACTACAGGTCGATCCCCAGCTTCAGTTTTCACTCACAGTGAACCCTACCCTTCCACTTCTCCTCCCCCTCCCTCCATCCTCCCTTCCCCTCCCTCCCCCTCCCTCCATCCTCCCTCCATCCTCCCTCCATCCTCCCTCCATCCTCCCTCCATCCTCCCTCCATCCATCCTCCCTCCCCTCCTCCTCTTCAGCTCCCTCCTCCTCCCTCACAGTTCCCTCCTCCCAACATCATATCCACCAAGATACATTCAAAACAACTATTACAACGTATTTTTATCCAAAACATAAATATCCTTCTGATTTTTTTTCACATTTTCCTGAAACAGAAACTTAAACCAAATTAAACCAAATGAGTGTGAATAAAACTGCTTGGTCTCTGTGAGTGTGGTGCACGATGTTTACCAAAGAGGCGGCAAACAGTGGTGTAGAGGTTTATACAGGATACTTTACAGGTCAAAGGTGATCATGTGATGAGGTAAACTCACCCTCCTGAATCACTGTCGGTAACGAGGTAACGCGGTGGGAACCTTGCACGAACCTCCAGCTCTACCAGGCGGTAGTGTGGTACATCGGCCCAAACACATTGCTCAGGAAACGTGGACTCAACTGGCGCTTGTTGTCACATGAATGTGATGAACGGATTCGGACCGGAGATATCTGGACCAACCACACGCACGGCAAGCAGATGGACCATATATATATATATATATATATATATATATATATATATATATATATATATATATATATATATATATATATATATATATATATATATATATATATATATATATATATATATTGTTGTGGTTGATGAAATTCGCACACCACCATTCAGGTCCCTTAGGTGAGATATCTCCGTAAGTATATGTGTAGTTAGGCCCAAACCCGTTGTCTAGTGGGAATACATGTCATTCACTCGGGCTGCGACTCTTCAGGATAGCCATTTTTCTTTTCCTATCTTTATTTTGGACCAGCCACCATTTCTACTACCACCAACCACGTCTCAACAGTCATCACAACATCAACCACCCACCACAACGCCGCTTCACCACATCAGCCACGACCTTTACCGTCACACCTCGCAACCGTCGCATCGCCACCGTTCTTGCGCCGCTTGTGGGTACCAGTACTGGACTCGTGCAGGGCGCGCACCGAACAGCGTGTACAAAAACATCACAGACTTCCCGCAGAAAAACGGATCAAAAACGACTCACGCCCACTTTTGTTCCGTCCTATCGGAGAGCGTGGGCGATTTGGCCCCGCCTCCAGGGCGTTGGAGTGAGGATGCTATATGCAAATTCATGGATCAAAAAGCGTTCACGCCCACTTTTCCTCGGTCCAATGAGGAGCCAGTTAGAGAGGTGAAAGGTCGAAGGCAGGGGGGTCAAAGGCGAAGCCACGGGGCTTATATAACCGGCTGCGTTCGTCAGTAAAAGTGAGTTCGGAGTTCAAGAGAGTCGGTTGGAAGTTGGAAGCTGGAAGTAAAGAGAGTTGCGCGTTGGAACGAGCTGTGCGGAGTTCAAGAAAGGAGACTGAGGGAACGAGTTGTCGGCGGAGCTGTGGAGAGGTGGCGGCGGCGAAGACGGACGAGGGGGTGCTCGCGTCGGTGCCGGGAGCTGAAGGCGGGAGGCCGACGGCGCGACCGAGGTTGAGGTGGAGACGCTCGTCGCGGGACCCGAGACAGAGTAAAATCCTCCTTCCCCCGAGCATCAGCAACCCCCTCCTGTTTCCCCCCCGCGCTGAGATAGTGCGACAAAGGGGGCCCCTTTTCCCACCCCCTACCAGACACTGTCCGCGAGGCCCGCGGAGTTGAGGCACCATCGCCACTTCGCGTCTCATCATCAGACGGGTAGGCCCGACCCGGTCTCGGCCCCAGGCCCGCCTCATCTTGAGGGTGTTCTTTTCTTTTGCTTTGGGTATATGTGTTGTCGGCGCCGTCTGTGAAGTAAAATTGTATAAGTGTTGCCGTGTGCTCGGTAGTTGGATAGCTCTGCATTGTGTCTTCTCTTTTACATTTGCTTTTTGTGTGATATTGCATTGTGTCTCCTTCTTTTACATGTGCTTTTGGTGGAATTGTATATGTGTGCTTTCCGTTCATCGCGAATAAATGTGCTTTATGTTGAACTGTTTTCCCGCTTCGCTTCGTCTTTTCTCTTATTGAATCTCCATCTTGCTTCACGTAAAGGGTTGGTCGTGGGCTGAAACGCCCGATAATTAATCGAACCGTCGAGGCCGACGAATAACACCGCTCGGTTATCCGATAGTACGGAACGGGTCGCTTGAAGTGGCCCGTGTCCGAAGTCGACCTGCGGCGAGGTGCGATTGCCCGGTCTACCCTCCGTGTGGGTACTTAGGTAGGTCGAATTTGGCGAGCAACCCTATCCCACGCGGGGGCCGATTGGCTCGATCGCGGTGAGACCGAAAGGTCCACCCGTGACTAGTTCCCGGCGTTAGTCCGAGAGGGTCACGACTGGATTGTCCGTCCGGTGGGCGACGTGCCGCGATTCGAGTTACGTGGCCGTTCGCACGGCGGCGGGCGCGAATCCGCGACACTGGTGTCAGGTCGTGCGATATAAACCCATCGCCCTCCTCGCAGCACTGGTAACGGAGAACGGGAAAACGGGCTGTCCTGTCTCCAATTAAATTCACGGGAATCGGTCCAGGGGTGAGAGAAGCGACCCCCGATTCCCTCCAAATTACGAGCGATTCAAATTAACCCTTTAAGAGAAGCAAGATGGCGTATCAAGGCGAGCGGGAGCCGGGGGTATTAGAAATGGATGTAGAATGTGTAGGATCCATGGCCCAGGATGGAATGCCCGTGCAGGAACATGAACTCGTCCAACTGAACCCAGAGCCCGAAATAGGTGCGGCAGCGGCCGCGGTGTATGACACCTCCCCTCCCCCTCTCCACCAAAACCCTTCCCCGATCCCTGCCGAAACGGCTCACCCAAGCGCACCCGACATGGCCCAGCTATTCGCCATGCTGGCGGAAATGACAGCGAAGATAAATGCGAACATGAACGAAAAGATGGATACATTCACAAGCGAAATGGAACGCATGAGAACTAAGGTGGAGACAAACATGAGGGAGGAAACGAGAAAGCTCCGGGGGGAGACGCAGAACATGGGCCGATGCCTGCAGGCGGGCATGAAGGCCGTTAGCAGGGAACTTAAAATGGCGACTCCACGTGTAGGAGCGAACGAGCTGGGAGGGGGTGCAACGTTGACCGAAAGGGAAAAATTAAATGGGGAGACCAAAACGTGTGAGACGAGACACGAGGTGACGACAAAGGAAATAAAAATAGTTGAGACAAGGGAGGTAAAGGGTGAAGAGGTGACTGAGTTGGCAGAGACACGGGAGATGGGAACGATAGAGGGAAGACTGCACGATGAAGACGGGGTAAGTGACGCACACACACACACGGAGGTAGTGGAGGACGATGGGGGTGAGCTCGCGGACTGGGTAGAGACCCGGTGCGAGCAGCGGGAAAGCCTCCTCCAGGAACGAGGGGAGGGAGTATGCCCCCTTGAGGCGAGTCACGACCAGGTGAGTTCGGTCGTGCTTTGCGAGGTTGAGGGGAGGAGTGCTGTGGACAGGTGCACGGAGAGCTTGGGGGGTATAGAGGCCCCGGAGACCCTTGTGGGGACACGAATCCCCAGTGTGGTTGTCCCTGTGTGTGTGGTGCAAGGTGTGAGTGCGTCCCCGTGTGTGGAAGCGACCCCGTGTGTGAGTGGTGTGGTGGCGATGGTGCCAGAGTACGTGCTTCCCAGCACGCTGTGTGTGAGTGAGGCCGTGTGTGTGGATGAAACGGCCAGTATGAGTGAGGCACCGCGGGTGAGTGCCCCCGCGTGTGTGAGTGACGCACGGAGTGTGGATGAGGCACCGCGGGTGAGTGCCCCCGCGTGTGTAAGTAGTATGGTTTGTGTGAGTAGTGAGGCACGCGTGAGTGAACGGCCGAATGCAAGGGAGACCGTGTGTGTGAGAGAGCGGTATGTGAGGTAGATGTCGGTTGGCATGCGGGAGCACGCAGCCGCGTCTCCCGGTGTGAATGTAATGGAATGGAGTGTGAGCGTCGTAACACGCAGGTGTGCGTGGGTCGAATGGCGACGACGGCGACATGAAAGGAAAGAAAGCCGAGTAGCGGCTGTAGTTGTTTCGGGGACCGTGCCGGGTTCACCCAGCAGTGAGCACGCGGTCCGTGCTGTGCAACGCACGAGACCCCCACGTGCTCCCTTGCGAGAGTGAAGTCCCGGTCCGGAAACGCCAGCGGTGGATTTGCCGATCCCGCGGACGGACAAAGTTTAGGCAGGATTACGGATTTGGACCGGACGGGTTCTCCACGCGATCGTGTGTGTTAAGCTCCAACGGGCAAAGCACATGTGTTCGCGTGGGGAACCCCTCGAGACGTGGGGCTTGTGTTTTTTTTTATGCGCACGGTGACGCCATGGCTGCACGTGGGGTTGGAATCCGACAGGAGGGGTATCTCTGCCGGATGGTACCGTCCAAGGAGGGACGAGGAACACGTGCAGCTGCATGACGTCACGGGCAGGTGCGAGCGCGAGTTGCCGCGCTGGTGGTGCGCATGAAAAAAAAAAAAAAAGCAAGCCTCACTTTCGGGTGCACAGGATTCCCGGGCAAGGGGTGGAAGACCCCCTTACCTGGGCACAGGATGGAAACTAGTTAGGGGGAAGGGTTAGCTTAGTTAGACCGACTCCATGGGGCAGGGGTAAGTCCTCATGGAGTCCGTGGAATGGATTAGTTAGAGGGATTGTAGCCAGATTTAGGTTGGGAAATAAAATGATTTATTTGGAGACAGTGACAGACTTGTGAATGTGTAGAGGGGACGTAGTTTAGCGACGTAGTGTTAAAAGGAACGTGCTATAGTTTAAGGGACGACGTGGGAGCACGAGTTAGTTCGGGGATGTAGTTAGGAGGATGGCAGAGTTCAGCGGTGAGTGTGTTGAAGAGTTGTTGGTGAGTGAAGTGGAAGCATGTGCTTGGTGAGTGAGTGAGGCCAGCGGGTCTGTGTGTATGGAGTGAATGGGGAATGCATGGTGCGATGAGTGATTGGGGGGAGGAGTGACTCCCGCCCAAGGGACCCCGGGGTCAGAGTAAAGTGAGTTAGCTGGGTTAGTCAAATTGAAAAATGGAGGTCGTTTTGCTGTTGGTGTGAATGTAGGCTCGAAACCCATTTGGAGGGGTGCAGGAGCCCTGTTGACGGGCTTGGGAGCGTGGCTGCGAAAGGTGAGTATCGCTGAGTGGGTACCCTGGGCACCAGGCTAGTCGGCCGTGGTAGGCCATGGGCCCATGGGGGGCCGGGATAGAGTAGTGGGCACGGGTGCGCCTGCTTGGTGCGGGGGCCCGGGGCGCCATTAGCCGCGTGGGCAGTGTTGTGGGCACGGGTGACCCTCGGAAAGGGGCCTGGGAAGCCAGCCTGCCACGTGTGCGTTTCAGGGGAGGTGCCATGGGGGGCACTCCCCGGTGTTAGGGAGCTGGTAGGCTCGGAGGCAGTGTAGTGCCCGGGGGTGCCATAGCGGGAGATTCGGCAGAGGGTCGTGCCTGCCAAAGGGGGCCACGTGTCCCAGCCATGAGACCGTGTGAGGGCACGGAGAGAAAATTGGGGGGGCGAGGCCCGAAATTGTAAGGATACCAACACAGGCGACGGGAATCTGGG
>NC_140963.1:134048530-134193530 GCF_056783735.1 Eptatretus burgeri
TGTCGGATGTACATTTGGGGTCATCTGGTTATGATGTACAAACGAGATTATTATGTGGGACGGGGAGTTTTGAATTCTGAGTGACTTTGTGATGATGGGTGGTTTGATTGTTGTTGTTGGGTAGCCATCGTGATAGCTTGGTTGTTGTTTTCAAGGAGGGAAAGTCCCCACACAAACACACCTTTTCTTGAGAAGATCTTCAGTTGAATGAACAAATGGAGCATCGTGTTTTAAAATGTTGTGTTCATGGAAACGTTAAATTCTCGTGTTCAGGACATGGAGTACAACTGTTAATGAACTGCAGGCACGACCACCAAGAAAAGGAAGTGAACTTTATCCATTTGTATCTGCTGTTGGACAATCTATGGTACTTCTTACCACGTGATCTTACTTGCCATCTTGTCACATGTTCCTGCCAGGTTCCTTTTCAGGAGAAGGTTCCCAAGACCTGCTCTCTGAAGGAACTTCCGACATGGACCCGCTTGAGGCATCCATCCCTATGTTGGATGTCTTGGGCAACAGAATTGAACGGAAACCAATCAATACATGGGAACGATCAATCTGAGCAGAGTAAGTGGATATTATAGGTTATTGATTGTCATGTGTGTTGAAAGAATCGATTGGAAGAGACTTGATTCGTCGGAACGTTCCCTTTATCACTCCATTTGTTCATCATTTATTTATCATCAGCTGCAGAGAAACGTTGATCAGAGACTCGGAATGATTTGTTGTTCATTTTTTCCTTTGTCTCGTTCCATATCTTTTTCAAGATGGTTGTAATCGGACAATTACTCTTGAAAATGGAACATTTCACCATTTTGAACCACATGGGACAATGGAATAGGGAATGAATAAATAAATGTTTGTTTTGCTCCTTTCCTTTGATTTGTCACTTAATGATATTGTTGCGGATCCGGGGTGGCGGGATTCTCACCCGGTCCTCGGCGCCACCCTCACCACCACCACCGTCTCCGATGTTTATAATGCCGGCCGGCTCAGCACAGGCCTTGGGTCACGCGCCTTCAATCGTGATACCAATGTAATCCTTGTACCTTGCCAGTTGGGGAAATAGAACCCCTGGTTATAGACTGGTTGTGTCAGATGCCGAGCGTTTTCCGCCAGTCTGTAACCATTTTGGTTTTATATGTCAAACAGCAATCTAACGGATCGTTCCTCGACGTGACACGAATGTATCCGTAGCGGCAACTTCATTCGAATTAACCAGATTTATTGGGGAACATCGGGGATCACAACACAAGCAAAATTCACGACAATGGTTTTATTAACATTCCTCAACCCGTTCTTAACTGGGGAACCATGGACTACAGGTTTCGAGGGGGTCGCCACCGAAATATGCCTTATACAACACGTGCAGACAAAGACAAACAGCATGCATGCAAGACAAGACAGAGTACTTGGTGAGGTTTCATGGACGAGAGGACAGTGTCAAAAAGCACGAATGTCGCTCGCAACAGGCGGATGTCCATGGATTCGAACTCCCAGCTTGGCAAACCACGTCGCGTGGCAAAATGGCGCTTGTCCTTCTGTCGCAGACTTCACGCACGCGGTCTCCGTGTGCTCTGGCCCCGCGCAATGTCGATGGCACAAGTTTTCCAAAACTGAGAAATCCTTTTTCCTTTCGTTTCTCTTTCACTCGTTCCACGAGCACGCCTCTCTCGGCGAAGCCGAACAAAACCCCTCCCCTTCGCGTCACTTCCTCCCTCTAGCCACACCCTCTCTCCAGGCCATACCCCCTCAGCCGACTGGGAGGGGCCTATCCCAGGATGGGGTAGGAATTCGAGGGATCTCTCGTTTCACCACCACTGCACGAACATAAAAACAGTCTCTTACACCTCCCGACACACATATAACGTACACTTTACCAAACAACCGAGCTAAACAGGCATTTAATGGGGGATCTGAGCTAATCCTATATTTAATAGTCCCAGAAGGGCCATTTCCGTAACACTACCCCCACCTTTCTCCAGAGGCTCTCCTGAGCCTCCTTCTGGGGCAGCCCACGGCAATGGCCCTGTCTAACGTACAGCACAGATCTCCCATTTACTCTAACCCACAACATGGGAAGTACTTAACTCCAAAAATCAAAGTGTCACAATAAGATTGGCATGTCCCTATCCTTGTGTGTTGGGTCACCAATCTAACAACAAATTCACAATGTGCATACTACTTAACATTCTAATTAGGGATTTGAACGGGAGGGCATTCAATTTTACTTTTAACATCAATATTGGCATAGAAGCAGAACATTCAAAGGTTCAAAGTTCTTTCACATGTTCGCTCCTTCATGCCCCCTCCCGGTAGAATTGTCCATTCACCCCTGAGGGTTTCCTCACTTCGTGGCCTTATTGGCCTCTCACCAGGTGAGTTCAGTCGGCCCAGTGGCCTAATCTCACAAATAGTTTTTCGGCCCACTGAGCCCACAAAATAGCATTAATCTTCGGCCGCAACGGCCCACAAAAGCACTTTGGCCTCAATGGCCCACAAAAATGCTTCGGCCCATACGGCCTACTCACAAGCAGCAGCAGGAAACAAGCCCTGCATTAGACAGCAGGTGACACAGCAATGGTGGCATGGTGATATCGATGGTAAACAAATGCAGTTTGGAGGTGTTCTTGAGGACGCAAATGGATGTGATGACCTTAGACCAGGTGAGATGGAGTGTACCCTTAACCTTCCTTTTCTGACTTGCTATGGCAGGACTTGTTTTGGTTAAGTTCTCTTCTTTTTTTTTTTTCTTCCTTCCTCTTTTTTTTTTTTCTTTACAGACAGGATGGTGTGTTTCTTTCACAACTGTAATCTTCGTGGATGTGTGCTCATGACATACTGGTGGCCTCTCTGGCACTTGGAGAGGGTGAACTAGCCTGGCCATTGCCAACAATTTCTCCCATAAACACGACTCGCACCAGGTGTCACACATGAATGGTGCGAAGGAGAGTCCATCGAACCTAACCATTTACTTTTAGCTCCAGACAAAGCAAAAAACCCTGCTATGGCTAGAATGATCCTAATGACCCATTTTTCCTGACCTGGCACACTGTTCCATTCTATTAAACCTGGGCAAGGCCCTTATTTGTCTTTTTTCCATTTGGTGGTGCCAGGCATAACTCGCTGGCTGGGGAGTGTGACTACTACTAGGCCTCTTTGCCTGCTTCCAATCGGGGGTGGAGGACACTCGGCGACCTCGGGGTTCACCTGAGCGTGCTTCTGGCGCTCCTAACTAAGGGGTGGCTTCCTCTAGCCCCATACTGTGCCCTCATAGCACCTATACTGTGCTCTTATAGCACCCATACTGTGCTCTCATAGCACCTAAACTGTGCTCTCATAGCATCCATACTGTGCTCTCATAGCACCTATACTGTGCCCTCATAGCACCTATACTGTGCTCTCATAGCACCCATACTGTGCTCTCATAGCACCCATACTGTGCTCTCATAGCACCTACACTGTGCTCTCATAGCACTCATACTGTGCTCTCATAGCACCTAAACTGTGCCCTCATAGCACCCATACTGTGCTCTCATAGCATCCATACTGTACTCTCATAGCACCTATACTGTGCCCTCATAGCACCCATACTGTGCTCTCATAGCACCCATACTGTGCTCTCATAGCACCTACACTGTGCTCTCATAGCACCCATACTGTGCTCTCATAGCACCTAAACTGTGCCCTCATAGCACCCATACTGTGCTCTCATAGCATCCATACTGTACTCTCATAGCACCTAAACTGTGCCCTCATAGCACCCATACTGTGCTCTCATAGCATCCATACTGTGCTCTCATAGCACCTACACTGTGCTCTCATAGCACTGAACCCTACGGTGCTCTCCGGGCACTGAACCCTACGGTGCTCTCCGGGCACTGAACCCTACGGTGCTCTCCTGGCACTGAACCCTACGGTGCTCTCCTGGCACCTCTGACAGCCTTCACCTGCCAGGAACCCCCAAAGCCCTGCTGCCCAATCTTCTGACTCACCAACTTCCCATATCATGTCACACTACCAGCCAGTATCCCCATACCTTGGCCTGCACCTACCCCTTGCAGTCCGTCTGCACAATGAAACTGCAGCCAGAATCCATGTCAAATCCTCTAAGTCCCCCTAACCTACACGAACTTGGTTAGGAGACTCTTACCGACAGGGTACGTTGTTCGCACTCACTCTCCTCATCTGCACAATCACGCCATTCACCCAAACACTTTAGTCATTCATTCCACAGTGCCGCACACCCAACCCACAACACCATCCAACACCTTTCACTTTTATGTGAAAAAAAAACACACCAGTCCCTCAGACCCCACTTGGTCATCAAATTTAACTGGTACACTTTTTCATCAAACCCCTATTAATTTGTCACGACGTCCGTCATCCGTTAGCCTCCTCCGTACTGCCCTAATCGTTTATTTCAAACAATTTAAACAAGACATCAAAATCTTTTCATCAGCCCCATGGAACCTCTGCACGGTTCTAACCAGGCATTTCAATCCTTCCTCAAACAAGCCACTCTTTGTCATCCACTTGCTTCAGGTGCGTTTTACGCTCTGCCTGTTATGTCTCCACCGCTTTTTTTTTTTCCAATAATCACCCAAATCCACTCATGCCACTCCTATGCCTTCTGTCATCTCTCGATTTGCAATCACTTTCGGAACAATTTTCAATCAAAATTTCTTACATCCCCATATGGCCTGCTTCTTTGGCTCATTGGAAGGGGAGTGAGGAAACGAATCCCTCATTACCCATTACATGACCCCGCCGCCTTTCCACCACGACTCAAAGGGGTCACGTCTCAATTGGGGTTGTGGTCTACCCCCTCCTTTTCTCCAGGGTTCGCGGAAGTCAGGCAAACCCCAATCGGTGGAATGGCCTCCCCCTCTTCTCCAGGGTTCACGGAAATCAGGTAAACCCCAATCTGGGGAATGACCTCCCCCTCTTCTCCAGGTTTCACGGAAATCAGGCAAACCCCAATCGGTGGAATGGCCTCCCCCTCTTCTCCAGGGTTCACGGAAATCAGGTAAACCCCAATCGGTGGAATGGCCTCCCCCGCTTCTCCAGGGTTCATGGAAATCAGGTAAACCCCAATCGGTGGAATGGCCTCCCCCTCTTCTCCAGGGTTCATGGAAATCAGGTAAACCCCAATCGGTGGAATGGCCTCTCCCTCTTCTCCATAAATCCCTGAAGACAGAGGATAAACCCTACTCAGCTAGTCAAACCCCTCGTGTGCTCAGAAAGGTTTGAAGACCAAGTGACACACGCCAGTGCCACCTGCCACTCATCTGCGCTCTACCCCAAAGTTCCTGTGAGGCTGATAGAGAAATTAAAATCCAATTTCTAAATTGGATTTCTAAAATCCAATTTCTAAAGCCTGCTCCTGGATGCAGCACCTCCAACTCTGTAAGAACCCAGGCGGAGCTGTCCATTATGGTTTCCTTCCCCTGGCTCAAGTTCTGTCCTGGTGACATTTCTATTTTCCATTGCACCTCAAACCTATTTCCGATGTCACCACTCATTCCACGCTCAGGACTCCCACTCACAGCAGGCTGCACACATTCCAAGGTTATGTGTTGACTCTCCACAGATTCAACCTTGCCTGCGTACTGACTAACTGTCTCGGACTCCAGGGTTACATTCTCGACCTCCAGGTGAGTACCCACACACGTTTCGGCCTCGGCAGCACACACCGGTGCTGTAGTCTGGAGTGTGGGCTCACAGCATTCGTTCACAGGCACTCCACACACACATTCAGGGGGCATGCACACGTGCACCCCATCGGACAGAGTCTCTTCGTTAACATAAAATTCAATTTCTACCTTAAGCTCATCGTCCGCACCATGTATGCATGTGCCCACGTACCTGCTTCATTCCAGAGTCACCTCGGTCCGGTCGCTTCTCTCCAGCAGGTTGCTCATCATCGGTTCACCACACTCCTCTGGGGCTGTCAGCTCCACACGCTGGACCTGCTCAAAATGTATCTCATTCGTCAACAACCCCGCATGCTCCCTCAATGTCTCAATCACCAGGGTTTGCTCTAATTGTGGTGTCATCCGACGAGTGATGTCAATCAACTTCCGCACCACTAACATTACTCCCTGTGGTGATATCACACATCCCACATTATTGTGCTGTTCTACTTCCTGGCTCCATTTTCCTTCCCATTTGAGTCGTTCTCCCTCTCTGAGCCTTTTTAGTTGTTCATTATCTTTCTGGAGTTTTTCCATCTCCGTGTTCTCCAACTTTGATCTCTTCTTTAGTTGGTCAGTTTCAAATTCGTTTTCTTTTTGTTTTTATACCACTGTCTCTCTTGTTCTTCCTTCTCCAATCTCATCGTTTCCTTCAATTTGTTGATTTCCTTTTCCTGTTTCATTCCTTGTTCTTTCACCATCTCCGCATACTCCAACCTTGCTTTGGCTTCCAGCTGTTTGATCTGCCCAGTGTAGTTCCTTAACGTTTCATTCTCCGTTCTCTTTCTTTCCTCTCTTAACATCCTCAGCTCGTTTTGTAATTCCCTCTCTTTGCTTTGGTGTTTCTGCAACTCAGAAGCTTTTTTTTCTAATTCCTTTCCCATCTCCTCACCTCTTTTACATGCTTCCTCCTTCATTTCGTCCACTCTCTTACCGTATTCCTTGTTAATTTCCAGTTCATGTGCCAGTGCATTTCCCCTGGACTTTAATTCCCGAAGCTGTTCGGACTTTTCCAACAATTCTTCCTTCCTTTTCTCCAGATTTTTCTCTCCTCTTTTTATCTCCTGTTCCAGGCTCTCCCTTATCTGATTACCTGATCTTACCTCGTCCTTCAGATGTTTCAATTCCAAATCGTGTTCACATTTTTCCTTTTCTTGCTTTTTTTTCCATTCTTTTTCCAAGTTCTTTCTATTCCGGGAATCACTAATTTGCTCTTCCTCTATTCTTTCGTTCAGTTCGCTCTTCTCTTGTTCCAACTCATGGGTACTCCACTCTACTTTCCTCCTTTCCTCCATTAGTTGGTCAATTTTCGATTTGTGTTCCTTTAGTTTCCCATCTGCTTCTTCCCATAATTCCTCTCTTAAGTCCGCACTTCTTTCGCATGCTTCCTCCCTCATGCCTTTCATTGTCTTACTGTATTCCTCACTAATTTCTAGTTGAAGTGCCAGTTCATTTCCCCTGCGCTCCGATTTCCAAAGCTGTTCTGACTTTTCCAACAATTCTTCCTTCCTTTCCTCCAGATGTTCCTCTCCTCTTTTTATCTTCCGTTCTAGGCTTTCTCTTATCTGTTTGCCTGAGCTTACCTCTTGCTTCAGTTGTTTCAATTCCAAATCGTGTTTCCGTTTTTCCTTTTCCAGTTTTGTTTCCCATTCTTCCTCCAAGCTCTTCCTATCCCAAGAGTTACTAATTTGCTCCTCCTCTTTTCTTTTGTTCAGTTTGCTCTTCTCTTGTTCCAACTCATGGGTACTCCCCTCTACTTTCCCTCATTTCTTCCTGTAGTTCCTTGAACTGTCTCGACTTTTCCAACAATTCTTCCTTCCTTTGCTCCCGAATTCGTTCCTGTGCATCGGCCAATTGTTGTGACTCCCCGTGCACACAACCCTCCTGAACCTTGTCTGCGTGCCGCCGTGCCTCGTCCAATTCAATGGCAAACGAATGCAATTCCTCCATACAGTCATCACCACACCTCCACCGCTCCAAGGCCTCCAACAATTGCGTCTGAAGCTTGCCAATGTATGTGCCGGCGTCCTGATTCGTCTGCCCAGGCGTATACCATGTCCACGTGGCCTGCACCGGTGGGCGGGAGCGTTTCCTTCGTGCCTTGCAGCTCGTTGCGCTATAATTATCCCACTCCCGCTTCGTGTCACGCCGAGATGGAGCCGCGCGCCATTTTGCGACTCCATTTTCTTTATAATTTGCAAGTTTTTCCTCGGATCCGCTCAAGCATAAAATCAAATCAAATTTGGACCATTTTTTTTTGTAACCAATGTCTGGGGTGCGAAATGCACCACTGGTCCAAATATCCCGCTGCAGGCTACCAATTGTTAACACAATTGGTGTTCTGCAAGCCTGGTGTTGGCGCAGTGGTTAGGGCAGTGGCTTGGGACCCAAGAGGTCCTGAGTTCAAGCCCCGTTGGGACACTGAATTAATATATGTATGTATGTATATATATATATATATATATATATATATATATATATATATATATATATATATATATATATATATATATATATATATATATATATATATATATATATACCAAGTCGAAAACACCAGGGGGTTGACTCAGCCTGCCATCCTTCCGAGGTCGGCGAAATCAGTACCAGTTGTACTGGGCCCGGTGTATGCCCCGGTTAGAATAGGTGTACCATATCCCTGTGTGTCATAAGAGGCGACCAGGGTTGCGTCAGGAAGGGCATCCGGCGTGTAAACCTATGCCAAATCATTATGCGGACAACAAAACGAATTTCCATACCGGATCGGTCGAGGCCCGGGTTACCAACGACCGCCACCGGTACCGATGGTCAGCAGGGTACCAGTGGAAATTGTGCTACTACTGGGCGAAGGAAGAGAAGGAGACGGGAAGGCAAGTCCGGAGGCAGTGGGAGAGGGGGAAGGGTAGAAGTGTGGAGGTGAGAGTTGGAACTCTGAATGTTGGGACAATGACTGGCAAAGGGCGAGAGTTGGCTGATATGATGGAGAGAAGAAAGGTGGACATACTGTGTGTACAAGAGACCAAGTGGATGGGGAGTAAAGCAAGGAGCATTGGATGTGGTTTCAAACTGTTCTACCATGGTGTGGATGGGAGGAGAAATGGTGTCGGGGTAATCCTGAAGGAAGATCATGTCAAGAGGGTGTTGGAGGTGAGGAGAGTGTCTGACCGAGTGATGAGTGTGAAGTTTGAAATTGAAGGGGTGATGATGAATGTCATCAGTGCATATGCCCCACATATGGGGTGTGAGATGGAGTATAAAGAAGATTTCTGGAGTGAGTTAGATGAAGTGGTGGAGAGTGTATCCAAGGATGAAAGAGTGGTGATTGGAGCAGATTTCAATGGACATGTTGGGGAAGGGAATAAAGAGGATGAGGAGGTGATGGGGAGGTACGGTCTCAACAAGAGAAATGTGGAAGGGCAAATGGTGGTAGAGTTTGCAAAAAGAATGGAAATGGCAGTGGTAAATACGTATTTCAAGAAGAAGGAGGAACACAGAGTGACATACAAGAGTGGAGGAAAGTGCACACAGGTGGATTACATCTTAAGTAGGAGATGCAACCTGAAAGAGATTAGTGACTGTAAGGTTGTGGCAGGGGAGAGTGTAGCTCGACAGCATCGATTGGTGGTCTGCAGGATGACTTTAGAGGTGAGGTTGAGGAAGAAAGTGAGGGCTGAACCAAGGACCAGATGGTGGAAGCTGAAGGAGGAAGACTGTTGTGTAAAATTTAGGGAGGAGGTGAGACAGGCGTTGAATGGTGGTAAAGATGGGTGGGATGATTGGGCAACGACAGCAGAAGTTGTGATGGAGATAGCTAGGAAGGTACTTGGTGTGACATCTGGACAGAGGAAGGAAGATAAGGAGGCTTGGTGGTGGAATGAGGAAGTACAGGAAAGTATAAGGAAGAAGGGGTTGGCGAAAAAGAAGTGGGATAGTCAGAGAGATGAAGAAAGTAGGCAGGAGTACAAGGAGTGGCGTCGAAAGGCAAAAAGAGAGGTGGCAAAGGCCAAGGAAAAGGCATATGACGAGCTGTATGAGAAGTTGGATACAAAAGAAGGGGAAAAGGATTTATACCGATTGGCAAGACAGAGGGACCGAGCTGGGAAGGATGTGCTGCAGGTTAGGGTGATAAAGGACGCAAATGGGAATGTGCTGACGAGCGAGGAGAGTGTGTTGAGAAGGTGGATGGAGTACTTTGAGGAGCTGATGAATGAAGAAAATGAGAGAGAGAGAAGGTTGGAAGAGGTGGAGATAGTGAATCTGGAAGTGGGGTGGATCAGTAAGGATGAAGTGAGGACTGCTATGAAGAAGATGAAAAGTGGAAAGGCGGTTGGCCCAGATGGTATACCAGTGGAGGCATGGAAGTGCTTAGGAGAGATGGCAGTGGGGTTGTTAACCAGATTGTTTAATAAAGTCTTGGAAAGTGAGAGGATGCCGGAGGAGTGGAGATTAAGTGTACTGGTTCCGATTTTCAAGAATAAGCATGATGTGCAGAGCTGTGGAAATTACAGAGGGATAAAGTTGTTAAGCCACACCATGAAGTTGTGGGAAAGAGTAGTGGAAGCTCGGTTGAGAGGAGAGCTGACGATCTGTGAGCAGCAATATGGGTTTATCCCAGGAAAGAGCAACACTGATGCGATGTTTGCTTTGAGAATGTTGATGGAGAAGTATAGGGAAGGCCAGAAGGAGTTACATTGTGTGTTTGTGGATTTAGAGAAAGCTTATGATAGGGTGCCAAGAGAGGAGTTGTGGCATTGTATGAGGAAGTCGGGAGTGGTGGAGAAGTATGTGAGGATCGTGCAGGATATGTACGAGGACAGTGTGACAGCGGTGAGGTGTGCGATAGGAATGACGGACTGGTTTGAGGTAAAAGTGGGATTGCACCAAGGATCGACTCTGAGCCCTTTCCTGGTGATGGACAGGTTGACGGACGAGATCAGACTGGAGTCCCCATGGACTATGATGTTCGTGGATGACATCATGATCTGTAGGGAGAGTAGGGAGCAGGCTGAGGCGAGCCTTGAGAGGTGGAGGTACGCACTGGAGAGAAGGGGAATGTTAGTCAGTCGGAGTAAGACGGAGTACATGTGCGTAAATGAGAGAGAGGGTGGTGGTATGGTGCGGTTGCAAGGAGTTGAGGTGGGGAAGGTGGATTGGTTTAAATACTTGGGATCAACTGTCCAAAGTAACGGAGAGTGTGGGAGAGAAGTGAAAAAGAGAGTGCAGGCAGGATGGAGTGGGTGGAGAAGAGTTGCAGGAGTGATTTGTGACAGAAGGGTAGCTGCAAGAGTGAAGGGGAAAGTATACAAGACGGTAGTGAGACCAGCTATGTTGTATGGTTTGGAGGCGGTGGCGCTAACAAAAAGACAGGAAGCGGAGCTAGAGGTGGCAGAGTTAAAGATGCTGCGATTCTCGTTGGGAGTGACGAGGATGGATAGAATAAGAAATGAGTATATTAGAGGGACAGCGCAGGTAGGACGGTTTGGAGACAAAGTGAGAGAGGCGAGATTGAGATGGTTTGGACATGTGCACAGGAGGGAAACGGAGTATATCGGGAGAAGGATGTTGAAGATGGAGCCGCCAGGCAGGAGGAGAAGAGGAAGGCCAAAGAAGAGGTTCATGGATGCGATGAGGGCGGACATGCGGGTGGTTGGAGTGTCAATGGAAGATGTGGAGGATAGAGCGAAATGGAGACGGTTGGTCCGCTGTGGCGACCCCAAACGGGAGCAAGCCGAAAGAGGAAGAAGAGGAAGAAGAATTGGTGTTCTGCAAATTTACGGAGGTGGAAGCGGAGAGTTCATTGTCCCACTCCTGACAGCCAAATGTTGTGGATCCGGGGTGGCGGGATTGTTACCCGGTCCGAGGCGCCACCCTCACCACCACCGTCTCCGGGGTTTTTCACGCCGGCCGGCTCAGCACAGGCCTCGGGTCATGCGCCTTCAATCGCGATACCAATGTAATACTTGTACCTTGCCAGTTGGGGAAATAGAACCCCTGGTTATAGACTGGTTGTGTCAAATGCCGAGCGTTTTCTGCCAGTCTGTAACCATTTTGGTTTTATATGCCAATCGAACGGATCGTTCCTCGACGTGACACAAATTAATCCATAGCGGCAACTTGATATGAATTAACCAGATTTATTGGGGAACATCGGGGATCACAACACAAGCAAAATTCACGACAATGGTTTCATTCACAATCCTCAACCTGTTCTTAACTAGGGAACCACGGTCTACAGGTTTTGAGGGGGTCACTACGGAAATATGCCTTATACAACACGTGCAGACAAAGACAAACAGCATGCATGCAAGACAAGACAGAGTACTTGCTGAGGTTTCATGGACGAGAGGACAGTGTCAAAAAGCATGAATGTCGCTCGCAACAGGGGGATGTCCACGGATTCTAACTCCTAGCTCGAACCACGCAGCGTGGCAAAATGGTGCTTGTCCTTCTGTCGCAGACCTCACGCACGCGGTCTCCGCTCGCTCTGGCCCCATGCAATGTCGATGGCACAAGTCTGCCAGATCAACGATGGGCCTCAGCCGATCTCTCTCCAGTGTTCAGCATACAAATCCAGGCTTGGCCCCTTCACCAGACAAGGCCCAAATCGAGGTGCTGGGCTCCGCAAGCAGATCGACAACGTGTCCAGCCGTGAGGTGAGTAAGGACCGTCAGATGCTCCAGCGTCTCCTCCCCTGCCTTCCCGCCTCGAAGCCCGACTTCCGCTTCGTCCTCTCAGTTCCTCTCTCTGTCGAATCACCTTTTCTTTCTCGGCTTATGGCAGACTCGACCCTCAGGTTCAGCGTTCTCTCCCGGCTGATCCAACACTGTTCCTCCTTCGTTCGCTCGCTTCGAAGCGACTCCGAGCACGCCTTGAGAACCCGACTGTTCTTCACACACGAGGATGCCTTCTCTCAGCGACTCCGTTTTCCAAAACTGAGAACTCCTTTTTCCTTTCCTTTCTCTTTTGCTCGTTCCACGAGCACGCCTCTCTCGGCGAAGCCGAACAAAACCCCTCCCCTTCACGTCACTTCCTCCCTTGAGCCACACCCTCTCTCCAGGCCACACCCCCTCAGCCGACTGGGAGGGGCCTATCCCGGGATGGGGTAGGAATAAGAGGGATCTCTCGTTTCACCACCACTGTACGAACATAAAAACAGTCTCTTACACCTCCCGACACACATATAACGTCCACTTTACCAAACAACCTAGCTAAACAGGCATTTAATGGGGGATCTGAGCTAATCCTATATTTAGTAATCCCATCAGGGCCATTTCCATAACAATGTTTTACAATTGGCTCCTTCTCTTCCCTCCCCACATCCTCCAGACATATTGAAAGACAATCTGCGGACAAATTTGATGGAAAGAACCTCTGGAAGCAAAACCTTACAAGAACCTGTAAGTTTGGGGGAAATTAATTGAAGAGTTGGGGAGGTTGTTGGGGATGGGGAAGTGGTCGTGGGAGTTATGAGGTGCGATCGGGAGGAAATATGATGAAATGATACCACCTCAATATATTTATAGTTTCCATTGTTCAAGGAAAAATCAATTTTCCAATGTCCGATGAGTACAGTCAGACCAAATGGATGTTCTCTTGAACTCACTCTTCCCTCATTTTTATTTTCTAGGTTCCTCATGAGAATGAAGACATCAACATCTGCCCGATGGATCCTTCACTGTCGATCTGCCTGAGGGTTCCTCTTCGACGAATGTATTCAGTGAAGGAATTTGATGGGAAACCATCAATGTACTTGGATGATCGGTCAGAGCAGAGTAAGTACTGTATATCATGAAGTACGTTTTCATTTTTATTTATTTATATGTTTATTTTTTTGCATACCTTGTCGAGGCTCGTATGGGAGCTAACACACAATGTACAGCAAGGGGGGGCATGAGATAAGAGGGGCGGGAGTGGGCAGGACAAAACTGTGGGGAACACAGACATTCGGAGATCTCTGGCAGGGAGAGTGATGGGGTGGGGAACATGTGGTATACATGATGGTTGTACTCCATATGTCGGGATGGGATGTACTCCATATGTAGTCAGAAACCTTGAGGAATCTTTCAGTGCCATACCTCAAATTTGCCCCCATTGGACTTACTCCGAAACGGGGGTTTATGGATTTGGTGTCGATTTTCATGTCTGTGCGTGCGTGTGCAACCATATCTGGGACATGTACGGACCGATTTTATCCTTAATAGGCGATAGGAAAACACATGAATGTATACATATGCACATCATTTTGTTTCTTGACGTGATCAAAGATGGCCGACTGGCGGCCATTTTAGTTGTAAAAAAAAACCCGATGCTGAACACGTCCTCAACCATTTCTTGGCCGTGCATTTACCGATGTTATTAAAATTTGGTAAGCACACAAGTATTGATGGCTTACAAATGCACTTCATTTATTTTTGAAATCAGATCCAAGATGGCCGACTGGCAGCCATTTTCTTACTTAAACGTGTCCCTCAACCATTTCTCGGACATGCGTGGTCCGATTTTGCATGAACTTTGCAATAGTCACATGTCACAAATGTTCTTCCATGACACATGATCACTCATGCCAGTTGCACAGACACATAAATCTTACAAATACGTGGTTGCCCTTTAACTCCACACAGCAAAATTACAAAAACCACGGAGACTGTGACATATTATATGTTTCTCTCCTCGTAATCGAACATTTTCAGAACTAACAAGACTGACAAATACACCAGAATACATCACGAAAGTACCAAATCTGGAGATCTTAACAGACAAATTGAACTTCTTTCTCTTTATTCCGTCACACAGCCGAGCACAATAATGGTTGAAGCAATTACAATGCTTCTAACAGGAAAAAGCAAAATCGTCTTTTGGGGATTGAACCCGTATCCAAACAACAGAATAATTCCCAAAAACTTGAAGGAAATTAAAAAAACATTATACCCACAATGCACCTCAAGGTGTTCAATGCCATCTCCACATGCACAGACTGAGAAACTCTGTCATAAACATCTCCACTGAAAAAACAAATCTCTGTTGTGGACTGTAAAGTTTGACAAAATGCTTAATTTACAAAGTAGAATTGTCCAAATAAACATCATCACATGAATAATAAATAAAGAATGCAGCCTCTCGAGTGTCGAGCTGATTCAGAGATAAAGATAGCTTCATGTGCAGCCTCCCATGCTCGTTATAACACGAATCATCAGTGGGAAAAGGCAGCAGCTCGTATTAATTATGCTATAATTGTGTGTGTGTGTGTGTGTGTGTGTGTGTGTGTGTGTGTGTGTGTGTGTGTGTGTGTGTGTGTGTGTGTGTGTGTGTGTGTGTGCACATTAACTCGTGCATGTATGTATGGTTCAACACAATTCATATTTAATTTATTTCTCACTCCTTCACGTTCACTACAATGTAACGGTGAAGTTACAGCATGATGGATGAATCCACATCGACCTGCAATCTCATCTGTTATAATAATGATGATTTCATGAACATTTTAATTGGAATATAATACATTCACAAACCAAAGTACTTCAACTCATGATTTCCTCTTGACAGTTGATCCACAATTTACAACATGATACTGTTTACACAACCTTCTATAATTCTCCCATCCACCCCCAAAAAAACTACAAAACAAGTCAGAAACAACATGAAAAAGAGAAGATAAAACATGTCAGGATGGAATCCTCCCAAAACAACCAAACAAGCCATGAAGGAATGACATCACAATCCTTTTACACATTGCCAATGGCATGACATCAACGTCGGAATAACATCACTCTGTAACACCACAACCCTCTTCCGAATTACCATCACAACGTCTTTTGACATTTTTCCATCTCAATCCCACAAAAAGTAAATTAAGGAATTACACAACCCACACTACAAATGTACAACCACCTCTCACGTGGACATCTTCATGCAATTGGTATTATTGCCACACAGTTACCACCTGGGACAAAAATGTCAAAAGATATGGTGCTGGCAATCCGGAGGAGGAATGTGGTGTCGTATTGTGGTGTCATTCCTCCCTTGTCAATCTTTCCTCTATTGTTCTTTGTTTTATTTCATTCCATTTCATGTATTTCAAACTTGTTTTTTAGATGATTGCTTGTAATGTATTTTGAAAGAATTGATTTTAACAGACTCGCCTGGAAGGAACACTCCCTTCATCACTCCATTTGTTCATCATTTTACCTCAAATGGCCGCACTGCTGAGACCGCATGTAAAAAGGCGAAAAGTCTAAACTCGGTGTTTGCATCCAAATCTTATGTCCGAAACTCATCGCTTTCTGAACCCACCTTACCCAGTCGCACCCAACTGTCCCTGGACTCTGTGTCCTTTTCTTCTGAAAAAGTGGACAGTTTGGTGTCAAACCTCGACTCAGATTTTGCAACCGGTCCAGACGGCATCAGCCCACGTGTTCTAAAAACCTGCTCCTCTCCTCTTGCTCACCCTCTCTCTCTGTTCTATTCACCCTCTCATTTGCTCAAGGTCATTTGCCATCTGCTTGGAAATCAGCAAACATTACCGCTCTGCATAAAAAAGGTGCAAAAACAGATCCCTGCAACGACAGACTAATCAGCCTTCTCCCAATCATCAGCAAGGTTATGGAATCCATCATCGCTTCAGACATTCAATCCTTCCTCTTCTCCAATGGTTTGATTTCCAATCACCAATTTGGTTTCAGACAAGGTCACTATTCCCTGGATATGCTGCTTCTGCTCTCCCAACAATGGATGGAGGTCCTCAATGCCAGACATGAAATCTGAGCCGTATCCCTGGACATATCACGTGCTTTTGCCACGGTCTGGCACCCTGCCCTGCTCACCTCACTCTCTTCCTGTGGTATCCAAGGCCATCTCCACTCATGGCTCGCAATTTGGTTTCAGACAAGGTCACTATTCCCTGGATATGCTGCTTCTGCTCTACCAACAATGGATGGAGGTCCTCAATGCCAGACATGAAATCCGAGCCATATCCCTGGACATATCACGTGCTTTTGCCACGGTCTGGCACCCTGCCCTGCTCACCAAACTCTCTTCCTGTGGTATCCAAGGCCATCTCCACTCATGGCTCGCAGACTTCCTCTCCTGTCGCAGTCACCGTGTGGCCCTAAATGGAGTTCTCTCATCCCCTTTTCCTGTCCAGGCTGGAGTTCCTCAAGGTCGCGTTCTGGGCCCTGTTCTTTTTCTGGTTTTTGTCAATGGTCTCTCCAACTGTCTGGAAAATTATATTTATCTCTTTGCTGATGACTCCACCCTCTGTCATCTCTCAGACCAGCAAGCCGCAGATTCTTCGCTCTCTGCAGATTTGGATAAAATCACAAACTGGTCCAACACGTGGAACATGTCTTTCAATCCGAACAAATCTCACACTCTCACTTTGTCTCTCCGAAAGGAGCATTTGAACCCCCCCCCCCCAACCCCATCTAATTTCTCAACCATCCTCTGGAAGGAGTCCTTTCTTTCAAGCTTCTGGTTCTCACCATCTGCCGTAATCTTTCCTGGGAAAGCCACATTTCAAACCTCGCCTCCAAAGCCAGTCACCGACTGGGAATCCTCTGTTGTGCAAAGTCCTTCCTCGGCCCACCTGAGCTCCTCACCACACACAAAGCTTCCGTCTGCAGCCTGATGGAGTACTGCCCTCCCCTCTGTGCTGGTTCGCCTGCCTCTCACTTTTCTCAGCTTCATCCTGTGGAAACCAAGGCATTGAGGATCATTTGTATCTCCCGCGATGAGGCTGAGTCTTTGGGCCTCTCATTCTCTCACCGCAGCCAGGTTGGTGGTCTTTCTGTCTTCTACCGTCTCCTTTCTGGTCTCGCCCCCCTGCTGTGTCTGTGATTTGTCCCCACCATATTTCCGCAGGGAGTTCAAGGTCCGCCAACAACCCCCTTCTGGTAAAACTACCAAAATCATGAATCACTGCTCACCTTCACTCTTTCATTCCTCTTTTTTCCCCCACTTTTGGAACAAACTCCCACACTCTCCTCAATCCCATTCTTCCCTCCAGGTCTTCAAAACAGCTGTTCACCACCATCTCTTATCTTCCCTCATCCAAAACCATGATCTTTTCTACCCCCGTTAGTCCCCCCCAAACGCACCTCTTTCAGATTCCCTGCTTTCCTTCCTGAAAGTCCCTGTGGTGTCCAACTTGTATCCATCATGTTCCCCACCCCATCGCTTTCCTTTCCACAGATCTCCTAACGTCTGTTCCCCACTGTTTTGTCCTTCTGTCTCCCGCCCCTCTTGTCTGATGCCCCCTTGCTATGCATTGTGTGTTCGCTCTCATACGAGCCTCGACAATGTAAACAAACAAAAAAAAAATCATTTATTCATTTTCAGTTGCAGAGAAACATTGATGAGAGACTCAGAATGTTTTGTTTTTGATTTTTTTTTCCTCTGTATCATCCCATGTCTGTTTGGAGATGGTTGTAATCGGACAGTGACTCTTGAAAACGGAACATTTCACCATTTTGAACCACATGGGATAATGGAATGGGGAATGAATAAATGAAGGTTTGGTTTCGCTCCTTTCTTTTGATTTATCACTCAATGAGGTTTAACATTTGACACCTTCTCTTTTTCTCTCCCTCCCCCTCCCCCCCCACCACCCACATCCTCCACCAGACATGTTGAAAGACAATCTACTGCCAAACTTGATGGAAAGAACCTCAGGAGGCAAACCCTCACAGGAGCCTGTAAGTTTGGGGGAAATGAATTGAATGGTTGGGGAAGTTCTTAGAGATGAGTAAATGGTAGCGAGTGCTGGGGGTTGCGATCGGGAGGAAATATGATGAATGATACCACGTCAAAAAAATTTATAGTTTCCATTGTGAAAGGAAGATTCAATTTTTCAATGTCTGATGAGTACAGTCAGACCAAATGGATGTCCTCTTGAACTCACCCTTCCCACATTTTTTATTTTATAGGTTCTTCATGAGAATGAAGACGTCAACACCTGCCCGAGGGATCCTTCACTATGGACCCGCCCGAGGGGTCCTCCACGACGACAAAAGTCTCCAGTGAAGGAATATAATGGGAAACCTTCAATGAACCTGGTTGATCGGTCTGAGCAGAGTAAGCACTGTATATCACCAAGTACGATTGTAATCCATCGGTAGGGATGGTACGGCAAAAAGATTGTCACCACATCAAAGTGTGCACAATTATACGTTTAAAAGGGGTGATACAGGAATGTCTTCTTCTTCTGTCTGTGTGTGGCACAGTGAAGTCACACACCCTGAGGAGTCTTAAAAAGCCATACCTTTGATTTGTCCCTGTTGGGCTTCGTCCGAAACTGGGACTTATGGATTCGGTGTCGATTTTCGTGTCCGTGTGTACGCGCGCATCCATATCTTGGACATGCATGGACCGATTTTATCTGTACTTGGCACAAAGACAACAAATGATGGTGTACATAAGCACCTCATTTTGTTTCGTGGTGCGATCAAAGATAACCGACTGGCGGCCATTTTAGTTGCAAAAAAACCCGATGCTCAACACGTCCTCAACCATTTCTCGGCCGTGCATTTACCGATGTTAACACTTGGCACACACGTCCTGAATGATGGCTGACAAATGCACGTCATTCGTTTTTTGAGATCAGATCCGAGATGGATGACTGGCGGCCATTTTCTTACTTTATCGTGTCCCTGACATTTCTCAGACATGCGTGGTCCGATTTTGTTGAAACTTGGCAAAAGTCACATGTCACAAATGTTCTTCCATGTCACATGATCACTCAAGTCAGTTGCATATAGACACATACATCTTAGAAACATGTGCTTGCCCTTTAACGCCACACAACAAAATTACGAAAACCTGTGACATTTTATGTCTTTTTCTCATCGTAATCCAGCATTTTCAGAACGAACAAGACTGACAAAGATTCCAGAATACATCACTAAAGTACCAAATCTGGAGATCGTAACATCGCCAAATTGAAATTCTTTCTCTGAATCCCATCACACAGCCGAGCACAATCATGGTTTAAGTGGTTCCGATGATTCCAACGGGAGGAAGCAAAATTTTCTCATGAGTATTGAACCCCGTACCAAAACAACTAAATAATTCCAAAAAAAACTTGGATGAAATAAAAACCATGATACCTACAATGCACCACAAGGTGTTCAACGCCATTTCCACATGCACAAACTGATAAACTCTGCCGAAAACATCTCCACTGTAAAATAAAACTCTGTTGTGGATTGTAAAGTAGGACAAAATGCTTAATTTACAAATTAAAAATTGTCCAAATAAACATCATCATATGAATAATAAATAAAGAATGCAGCCTCTCGAGTGTCGACCTGATTCAGAGATAAAGATAGCTTCATGTGCAGCCTCCCATGCTCGTTATAACACGAATCATCAGTGGGAAAAGGCAGCAGCTCGTATTAATTATGCTACGATTGTGTGTGTGTGTGTGTGTGTGTGTGTGTGTGTGTGTGTGTGTGTGTGTGTGTGTGTGTGTGTGTGTGTGTGTGTGTGTGTGTGTGTGTGTGTGTACACATTAACTCGTGCATGTATGTATGGTTCAACACAATTCATATTTTGTAACATACTTCCTGTATATATTTAATTTATTTCTCACTCCTTCACGTTCACTACAATGTAACGGTGAAGTTACAGCATGATGGATAAATCCACATCGACCTGCAATCTCATCTGTAATAATAATGATGATTTCATGAACATTTTAATTGGAATATAATACATTCACAAACCAAAGTACTTCAACTCATGATTTCCTCTTGACAGTTGATCCACAATTTACAACATGATACTGTTTACACAACCTTCTATAATTCTCCCATCCACCCCCAAAAAAACTACAAAACAAGTCAGAAACAACATGAAAAAGAGAAGATAAAACATGTCAGGATGGAATCCTCCCAAAACAACCAAACAAGCCATGAAGGAATGACATCACAATCCTTTTACACATTGCCAATGGCATGACATCAACGTCGGAATAACATCACTCTGTAACACCACAATCCTCTTCCGAATTACCATCAAAACGTCTTTTGACAATTTTCCATCTCAATCCCACAAAAAGTAAAATAAGGAATTACACAACCCACACTACAAATGTACAACCACCTCTCACGTGGACATCTTCATGCAATTGGTATTATTGCCACACAGTTACCACCTGGGACAAAAATGTCAAAAGTTGTCATGCTCGCAATCCGAAGGAGGAATGTGGTGTCGTATTGTGGTGTCATTCCTCCCTTGTCATTCCTTCCTCCATTGTTTTTTAATGCCATTTCATGTGGTTTTATACGCCCGATATCTATATATATATATATATATATATATATATATATATATATATATATATATATATATATATATATATATATATATATATATATATATATATATATATATATATATATATGGGAGTATTACGTGATTCCGGTCGTCTAGCTGTCCGTCCGTCTGTCTGTCCGTCCGTTCCTGTCTGCACTCTAACTCCCAAAGTTTTCAACTTTCACGTATCATATTTGGTCCATAGGTACAGACTGTGGAGACGGTGTGTCGCGATATATGTTCGTCATCTGGAGTGGTTGCCATGGCAACCAGGATGCTGTTTTCCATGTCGTAGCACAATTCTGTATATACCTTCTTGTTCAGACGTATATTGTGCTCACTTGTTTCAACTTGTTTCTTCGATGATTGATTGTCATGTATTTTGAAACAATCGATTGTCACAGACTTGTTTGGTTGGGACGTTCCCTTTTATCACTCCATTTGTTCATCATTTATTTATCATCAGTTGGAGAGAAAACGTTGATCAGACTCGGAATGATTTGTTGTTCATTTTTTTTCCTCCGTCTCGTCCCATATCTGTTTCGAGATGGTTGTAATCGTTGGTTGTAATCGGACAATTACTCTTGAAAACAGAGCATTTCACCATTTTGAACCACATGGGACAATGGAATAAGGAATTAATAAATGAAGGTTTGGTTTTGCTCCTTTGCTTTGATTTATCACTCATTGATAATTTACAATTGTCTCCTTCACTCTTTCTCTTCCCACACCTGAACCCTCCAGTCATGTTGAAAGACAAACTACTGCCGAACTTGTTGGATAGAACCTCAGGGACCAAAACCTCACAGGTACTTGAATGTTTGGGGAAAATGAATTGAAGGGTTGGGGAGGTTTTTGGGGAAGGGGAAGTGGTCGTTATTGTCGGGGGAGAGGGGGGTGTGCAGTAGGGATGAAACAGTGGTCACGAGTGTTGTGGCAGTGTGGTCGGGAGGAAATCAGATTAATGATACACGTCGATTTCTCTTTAGTTTTCATTGTAAGAGGAAGAATCAATTTTCCAAAGTCTGACGAGTACAGTCGGACCAACTGGATATTCTCTTGAACTCACATTTCTAACATTTCTATTTTCTAGGTTCCTCATGAGAGTGAAGTTCCCAACATGTTTCTGTTAAATTCTCTGATGAAGAAACCCCCGAGGCGAACTCCATCAACATTAAAGTTTCCAACAACGGAGCTTTCCAGAAATGGGAATGGAAACCTGGAGAAAGGTTCTGCACCAGGTAAAGATGTTTTGTACTTTCCTGTAGTTCCCTTATGATCTTTCTTCATTTCATTATATTCTGTTGAATCATTCATTAACAGCAGAGCAAACAGGTATATTGGTATGAATTGAAAAAAATTATTTTTGTTTTGTTCCTCGTGATTCATATTTTGATGAGGTTACGTTCGCTTCATTTCACTTACTCTCTCACACTTGGGTAACGACTGTCCCTATTTTATAACACATTCAGGAATTTAATAAAAACAAGAATCAAACATTTGGGGTTTCCCTCCATTTCATTTTTTTTTTGGATACTTTGTCGAGGCTCGTATGAGAGCTAACACACAACGCACATCAAGGGGCATGAGACAAGAGGGGCGGGAGAGGGAGGGACAAAACAGTGGGGAACAGACATTAGGAGATCTGTGCAAGGGAGAGGGATGGGACAGGGAACATGGGGAAGAGAAGATGGACATTACAGGGACTTTCAGGAAGGAAAGCAGGGGAATTGAAGGAAGTGGGCTTGGGTGGATTATCGGGGGTAGAAAGGATCAAGGATTTGGATGGGGGATGATAAGAGGTGGTGGTGAACAGCTGTTTTGAAGGCCTGGAGGGAAGAATGGGATTGAATAGAGTGAGGGAGTTTATTCCAAAGGTGAGAAAAAAGAGGAATGAAAGAGTGAAGGTGAGCAGAGATTCATGATTTTGGTAGTTTTACCAGAAGGGGGTTGTTGATGGACCTTGAGCGCCCTGCAGAAATGTGGTGGGGACAAATCGCAGAGAGAGCAGGGGGGGGGGGGCAAGGCTGGAGAGGAGACGGTAGAAGACAGAAAGACTACCGACCAACCTGCGGTGATTGAGTGAGAGGCCCAAAGACTCGGCCTCATTGCGGGAGATGCCAATGATCCGAAATGCCTTGGTTTCGACAGCGAGAATCTGAGAAAGGTGGGAGGCAAGAGCACCAGCCCAGAGGGGAGAGCAGTACTCCATCAGGCTACGGAGAAAAGCTTTGTAAGTGGTCAGGAGCTCAAGAGGGCCGAGGAAGGACTTAGCACGACGGAGGATTCCCAGTCGCCGACTGGCTTTTGAGGCGAGGTTGGAAATGTGACTTTCCCAGGAAAGGTCATGGCAGATAGTGAGATCCAGAAGCTTGAAAGAAAAGACTTCTTCCAGAGGATTGTTAAAAAAAGTGGATGGGGGGGTTTCTAAACGGTCCTTTCGAAGAGACACAGTGAGAGTGTGAGATTTGTCTGGATTGAAAGACATGTTCCACGTGTTGGACCAGTTTATGATTTTATCCAGATCTGCAGTGAGCGATGAAGCTGCTGCTTTCCGGTCTGAGGGATGACAGATGGTACGGCAGAGGGTGGTGTCATCAGCAAAGAGATATAGAGGATTTTCCAGAGAGTCCGAGAGATCATTGATGAAAACCAGAAAAAGAACAGGGCCCAGAACGCTACCTTGAGGAACTCCTGCCTGGACAGGAAGGGGGGATGAAAGAACTCCATTTAGAGCCACACGTTGACTGCGACAGGAGAGGAAGTCTGTGAGCCATGAGTGGAGATGGCCTTGTATACCATAGGAAGAGAGTTTGGTGAGCAGGGCAGGGTGCCAGACTGTGTCAAAAGCAAGTGATATGTCCAGGGACACGGCTCGGATTTCCTGTCTGGCATTGAGAACCTCCATCCATTGATGGGAGAGCAGAAGCAACATATCCAGGGTAGAGTGACCTGGTCTGAAACCAAATTGATGATCGGAAATCAAACCATTGGAGAAGAGGAAGGATTTGATGTCTGAAGCGATGATGGATTCCATAACCTTGCTGATGATTGGGAGAAGGCCAATTGGTCTGCAGTTGCAGGGATCTGTTTTTGCACCTTTTTATGCAGGGCAGTGATGTCTGCAGATTTCCAAGCAGATGGCAGATGACCTTGAGCAAATGAGAGGGTGAAGAGAACAGAGAGAGGGTGAGCAAGAGCAGAAGAGTAGGCTTTGAGGACACGTGGGCTGATGCCGTCTGGACCGGTTGCAGAATCTGAGTCGAGGTTTGACAGCAAGCTCTCCACCTTTTCGGGAGAAAAGAACACAGAGTCCAGGGACAGTTGGGTGCGACTGGGTAAAGTGGGTAGAGATAGTGATGGGTTTAGGACACAAGATTTAGCTGCAAACACCGAGTTTAGGCATTCAGCTTTTTCACGTGCGGTATCAGCAGTGCTGCCATTTGAGGTAAGGGAGGGGATGGAGGGGGAATATACACCAGAAACAGATTTGATTAAACGCCACCAGGATTTTGAGGAGGGATAGAGGTTTGAGAGTTCAGACTTGAGATGAGAAAGACGTTGTTTTCTGGCTCTCTTGAGGGTAGATACACACTTGTTCCGAGCTTTGTGGAAGGAACTAAGATTGCCCTCAGTTGGGTTTGCTTTCCATGAGGCAAAGGCAAGTTGTTTCAGGACAACTGCCTCGCCACAAGCTTCAGTAAACCAAGGGCGGGAGGAAGGGTTGGACAACTGAAGATGAGAGGGGATAAATCTGTGCATGAGGGAGAGCAAGTTTCTTCGAAAGAATTCCCAGGATGAGTTGATGTTGGAGAAAGTAGTGATAGGAGACCAGTCTATAAGTTTGATGGCTGCTTGGAGACCCTGCCAGTCGGCTTGAGTGAAATGGCAGACTCGACGGTGGTGAGGTGGTTCTCTGATAATAGCCAGAGAGATGTCCACTTTGACAAGGACATGGTTAGAAGAACCGATTGGAGCTGAGGAAGAGCAGCCGATATTGTCAGGGAAATTTGTCCAAATCAGATCCAGAAGAGATGGAGTACCATTGATTGAGATCCGGGTCGGGAAGTTGACCGATTGAGTCAGTCCCAATGAGTCGCAGAAAGCTTTTGCTGAGGTGCCATGACAGGTGAGAGAGGTACCCACACCTCGCCAACTGGCATGATGACAATTGAAGTCGCCACATATGAGGAAGAGAGAGTTTGGATGAGAAGATAGAAGATGGTCCATGCTTTCGGATAGTGAGGTGTCGATGGAGTCATCACTGTTAGGTGGACGGTACAGTACACATATAAACATGAGGTGGGAATGGAGGGGAAGCCGTAGCCAGAGGTATTCCTGGGGGTGTGGGGGAGTGAGAGCAGTGCATGGAGAGTGAGGAATAGAGTCTTTGATGAAGAGAGCAACACCTCCACCAGGACGAGGCCAAGGTGTGTCATACCGGAGGAGGGAGTAACCGGGGAGAGATACTTGGGAGTCAGACACGTCTTGGGGAGGAAAGTTTCTGTTCGGCAGATTATGTCTGGTTTGTCAGTGGCAGCCTGTATGGAAAGATCTGAAAGGTTTTGTCGAAGGCCCCGGATATTTGAGGTCCACGCTTTTAATGAAGAGGTAGGGGAGGAGGCTTTGGGTGCAGGGGTGGGGGAGGGGGAGGGTAGGACAAGGGACAAGGGACAAGGGGGGGAGGTAAGGAAAGTTGTTGAAAGAGTGGGGGGGATTGCAGAATAGGTTGGGGAGGGGGCCGAATGAGGAGGAGAAAAGGCTCTGTGGTGCTGGGGAGAGGCGGGACAAGAGAGGGGGAAGAAGGCAGTTGAGGATTTGAGGAAGTGGAGTGAATAGATGGAGGTGAGAGGGCAGTGGAGGGAGGCAGCTTGGTGGATGAGAGGGGTAACTTTGAGAAGGATGAGTGAGGGGGATGAAAGGTGGGAGAAAGGTGAGGGGGGAATTTTTGAGGGAGGTGAGAGGGAGGCTTGGAGGGAGAAGAGTGGGATGGTTGCTTTGAGAGTGAGAGTGAGGGGTGAGGGGGGTGAGTTGGCACTGAAGTTGGAAAAAAAATAATGGTTGATGGAAAGCGAACATTCATAGCAAACTGGGTTTTTTTTTTAAGTTTTAGGTCAGAGATGTGATTTAACACAATTCTTGATGGATGCAATGAAGACGAATTCAGAGAATCGAGAGAAGAAGCGCTGTAACAGTTGGATTTTTTAGGCAAGGAATGAAGGAGAGGTCAAAATGAGAGCAGTCTGTTAAAATAGCAGAAGAGTAGTGCATTATGAAACAGTAAAGAGTACCACATGTGTCAGAGAGGAAGATGAAGCATTATAAGACCGTTTTTGTTATTATTATTAATGTATGAGAGAGTTTTCAACAGATTAGGTCATGGAAGTGTTGTAGAAAAAAAATCGAGGAAGAAGAAGCAGAATCCGGAGAAGGTTCGCATATCGTTGTTGTTGTTGTTGTTGTTGTTGTTATTGTTGTTGTTTTATTTATTTATTTGTTTATTTTTTGAGATAAAAAATAGAGATTAGTTGGGAGAATGGGGAACGTTAGGAAAGTGGGGTGGATAGAAATTGAAGGTAATGGGAAGGATAGAAATTGAAGGTAATGGGGAGAAAAAAAAATGATCGAACACTGAGGGGAACCGGTAGGCCTCAATCCAAGGCCAAGGCCTCGGCCTCAAACACCCGGAAAGAACGTTGACAAAACACTCACAAAATAGCACGATTTTTGAAACAAAACCGAACTAGGAACACACAGTAACATGGAGGTGAGAAAATTAAACAGTTAAAACGGGACAAGTAGCGACCGGAAACTTAACTTTGAGAACGTCAGCAGAGAGCCCCGAAGGAGACCTCTCGTCGCTCCAAACCCGGAACCGGAAGTGAATGAATGATATTCATTGAATCATTTTGCCATAAATGATATCCTTTTTTGAGTTGTCACATGTTTCCCATATCCCATAGACTGTCTGGAGTGCAAGGAAAGCGATGTTGACATGGTCCACCTGGAGCATGAGGAAAAGGTGGTGGTGGTGGTGGTGGATCCTTTTTTGGAAATCCTGTTTCTGGTGCTGATGGCTTCTCTTGCAAGCCTCTTCATGATGAATTCACCAAAGAGATTGTTCAGGATCTTCACGTCACCAAAGCGGAATCATCGGAAGGGGAAGAAGGGTTGGAGGCACTGGAAATGGCGAAATAGATGGAAGACAAACAAAATGCACGTGCCATAAATGGGGGCATGGATAACATAGACTGGAGATAAAAATTATTTAAACTGTAGACCGGAATGATTTCGATTGCAGACAGAAATGATGTAGAAGACTGCAAACAGGAATGATTCAGATTGTACATTGAGATGATTGTGAGTGTAAATTATATACTTTGTGGTGAATAAAAATAAATATTATAAAATGTGACGTTGGGAATCCATTTTTCTCATTGGGATTTTTCAAAGGGCCACTGTGCTCCCTGTGCCACACCTGAACAGAACAAAACAAGAACAGAGCAGAAACAACAACATTATTGTGCAAATGATTCCTTGTGGTTAATGAATGCTTAATTCAGCGTAGTTATGTCCATGTTGAGTGCTGAGAAGCATAAAATTAATTAAATGTTATGTTCGCTATGTGTCGCTATTATGTTTAAATAGATGATGCCAACCTCCCTATTTGTCTGTTCCATAAATCTGCCACCCTTTTTAACCGTTCAATTTGTGTGAGGAGGGTGTTTGGATATGAACTCCCAGCAGGATTAAAAGCAAAACCTGTCAAAGGGCGGAGGAGCTCCTTGTGAGCCAACGGCCATCCATATCTAGTGCCCAACTGTGTCTGCAGACATCCTCCTGCAGTTGGGTTACTTCTTATTAGGAGGTTGGTGGCAGGATTTGCACTCCGGCCACCGTAAAAACCTTCATTCCGCAAAACACAAAAATGCAAAGAAATCTGAAAACCCACTCCGTGGGAGTACCTCCTGTGCAGCTTCCCTTCGCAGGGCAGCTCACCGGATGATGGGATTGGGGAAAAGCCTTCGGGACCCCCAATCTTTGATGATAGGAGGGAAAGCACGGGGTAGCATTCCCGGAACAAATTGCGGGAGAGTATGTCGGAGTGGTGCTGATGTGTCGTCCACCAGACAGCGGTCTCCTTGGGTTAACCCGAGGCGGTCCCTTCGGGTGGGTGCCTGGAATGCCCTGTCCCTAAGAGAGGATGATCGCCTGTCTCTGTTATCATCTGAGCTCAAGTGTTTGGACAGCGGTATTGCAGCATTAGACCGAATTGCGGAGAGATCATGGTGGGTGGTTACACCTACTATTGGTCTGGTCGCTCTGATAGTTACCATTCCCAAGGAGTTGCTGTTGCTGTGTCCAATAATGTCATCTTTGGGTGCAGGGGGTGGGGGAGGGGGAGGGTAGGACAAGGGACAAGGGACAAGGGGGGGAGGTATTGCTATGTCCAATAATGACTCAGCCTGTCATCCTTCCGAGGTTGGTGAAATGACTACCAGTGTACTGGTAGAGAGGCACAGCATCAGCGACACAGCTGTGCAGCCAAGCTGTCATCTGCAAGAACAGAGAGCCGAGTCCTCTGGGGTCACTCCCAAAAGCTAATGAAGGAAAGAAGTATTTATGATGAAAGTAAATACTTCTTTAATGATGGAGTGGTGACACCCTGGAACAGCCTATCAGAGAGCACAGTTTCTGCATCGGACAATAACAAAATTCAAGAGGAACCTGAGATCCCTACCCATCGGTGAAAAGGGATAAATATACCAAGTACAAAGACAGAAGTTGCGTGTGCTTAATTGTACATGGAACCGTGAAACGCATTTCACTTGCTTATTGGGTGAAGATAAATAAACACAATTACCTTTTCATACAAACAATATTCCTCATTAAGAGGAGTGTGAGTGAATTAGTTTTATACTGTATTCCCAGGGATTTAGTTCCCAAATAAACAGTGTAAGCATTTTAAAAGGAATGTTTGTGAAGAATTCAGTTGAAAGGAAGCTTTGTGCAACTTGTGGTGGGCATCACTTCCCTATTAAATCATCTTATCTTGAACTGTCAGGACACAGCATGACCATGTGATGGAAACAACCCACTCCAGAAGTAAAATAATTTTTGTGGTTCGAGTTCAGTTATTCTGCTGCGGTGTTAGTAAACGGATAGCATGAGAGATTCCCTGTTGGCTTTGATGTTGATCTTTGGACAGTCCACTTGCTCCGTGCAGCCCGGGATTACCGTGCTGGGGGTAAACGAGCACACCT
The DNA here is from genome assembly GCF_056783735.1 of Eptatretus burgeri. NCBI lineage: Eukaryota > Metazoa > Chordata > Myxini > Myxiniformes > Myxinidae > Eptatretus > Eptatretus burgeri. Next base: position 134,077,803 of record NC_140963.1, read on the forward strand.
GTGTGAACCTACCGTGTTATCGCGGGACTCAGGAATCGACCTGGGTACGGTGGATGAGGGATGCAGACGTGGATGGAGTGGTTGAGCAGCAGATCAGCTGCAATCGTACCAATTGTTATAATATCAACTGTGATAAAAAACAAAACACAAAGCTGAACCATCATAAGATTCTACCAAACGGGGATCTTCAAATCAACAGGGTGGAAAAGAGAGATTCTGGTCTGTACAGATGTCTGAATGAACCTTCACGTGGAAGTCTAACGGAGCGTGATTCCACATCATCATTTTGTACTTCAGAAGATCACGAGGAAGAGTCATCAGGAGATGTTACTCACTCTTCATGTGAAGCAGCTCTGCTCCTGTACATCTCAGGTGAATCTGGAGGTATACTTCACATTTTAAACTCACAAGAGATACAAATATTTTATATGTGAATAAATGGATGTGATAAATGCATTTTCTACATCAATGTGAGGTTTACAGTGTAGTTTATAACCAAGTAAATCAATTTGATTCCAGAAAATACTTGTAATAATAACATTTGAAATGTAATAATAAGTTAGAATAAAAGAAGATAATCGAAGTGTATAACATTTAAGAGGAGTAAGTATAGTTTTGTAATCACTTGGTGATGAATATAGAACCCTCCGTCAACATAACCGCATAACCACATGAACCTCCCATATGGTAAAACTGTGGATCTATCAGGATGTCCACAATGGGTTCAACTCTGTTAATCTTCAATCTTCTTACACACTGACACTCTAACAGTACAGAGATGAAATCAAACTCGGGGGTTTATACATAATGACAGTTAATTCACTTCTAAATTAAAAAGGAGATTCTGAATCAATACATCGAATACTCTTTTTAAAAGTCTCGTTGTCCTTATAAAATGCAGGAGTAAAGCCGTGGATGATGCTTTTGGCTCCATTTAGGAGATTGTTGTTGTTGTTGTTGTTGTATGTGCTCTCATAAGGGACGGTGTTGAACCAAAAACGAGTGGGGGGGGGGCGGGGGGAAGAGACGGGGGGAGGGGGGATGGTGTCAGTTTAAAGCTCGCTGTTAAGGCCAGGAGGTATGGGTTACTGTGTTTGTGGATGAGCATTGGTTGGTGCATATAAATGAATGATTAAAATCAATTGTTCCATGATATAAATGTGATGTTACACTGATTGGTGAAACTCCGGGAATGATGAAAGTGATTTAATGATGTGATTTGACTGTAGAAGGCATTATTGTATTGGAAACTGCATGATGGAAGGTGCTAGAAGATTTTCACTGTGTTTAAGACCGAAGATTCCCATACCAATGAGAATTACATTTGTGAGAAGTTCCTGAATTGTTCTGTGATGCTAGATAAGCCCGAGGAGGCGGAATCAGCAAGGGAAATGTGATCATCTCATTATCTAGAGTTATTTGTGGACGTGTGGAAGCCTTTTATAATCAAGTTTAAAAAGTAACTCAGAAAGGCTGTGTGCCGGGAGAAGTCCTTTGAGCTCTGAAATCATCCTGAAAGAACCAGCGTTACGAGACACCCATGATTTGGATTAATCGAGTGCGACGTGACGCAAGGACATTGACATGGCGAGGACATCAAACAAGAACAATGTGACGGGAGTCGACATTGGACAGTGGCAGGCAGGTGAGGTGATCTTGCGGGAGTTTGGCCGGCAAGACATAGACACAGTGCAAAGACACCTCAACACGGGAAGCGGAGTTGTACATTGTATGTAATGGTGAACCGCCTCATGTGACTATATCTGTTTATTGAAATACAAGTTTTGTTTCAAACGTCACATTACTTTCTGTGTTCATTGTACAGTCACCCAGAAGTCACGGACATCATTTGACAAAGATCCATTCTATTGATAGCTGACCTGAACGATCATTAAAACTTGCGAGTCCATACCTATGTTGCATTAATTAGAGAATGAGCTGGCTTCAGCCTCCTCACCATTTAACCCTTAACTCTTTGAACCCTCGCGGCCATTTCACCAGCCGCTAATAAAACCTCCACTGACCTGAGTGCCCGGTTTACCGGCCACTATTGAAACCTCCATATACCCAAGCAGCTGGATTTTTCTTTAGGGAGCCCAGCGTGGGCGAGCCAAAAGTTCAAGGAGCTCAGGGTTCAAAGGGTTAACATGGCGACTGTGACAGGATCTGTCAGTGGTAAAAGACTTTACAATGGAACAGAAGACAGTGTGAAAAAGCCATTGTACTGCAGTCATGATCTGAATTTGAAATGTCCGCCCATCCATCTGCCGTGGAATTTGACAAGTGGGTTGAAAGATGCGAGTGGCTCGGACTAAAGAAAGAAACATTAACGGCATTAGTTAAAGAACAGCAAGCGGCTGCAAAGGAAGCAAAGGCTCAGGAAAGAGAGGAAAGACAAGCAGAGCATGAGGAATACACACTCAAAGAGGAAGCGGAGCATGAGGAATGTGCATGGCAAACCGAACATATTAAGGAAGAAATGAGAATGAACATTAAACTGGCAATACGACAGTTGGAAGTTGAAGTGGCTGTACCTGCTCACACCGCACCTGATACCAGTGCAGTATGAGTAATAGCACACAAGCCGATGCTCCCCACATTTGATGAGAAACGTGATGAGCTGGACACATGCCTTGCACGATTTGAGCGCTTCGCTGCGAGTCAACATTGGAACAGAGACGACTGAGTAGTCTCAGCCCCCTGACAAATGGCAAGGCACTTCAAGTGTGTACCAGTATGCCCTCAGCGAATGCCCACGACCATAGCGACTTGAAAGTGGCCTTGGTGTTAGAAGTATGAACTTACAGAGGAGGGATATCACTGGAAGTTCGGGGGAAACAAAACCTGACAAAGGTGAAACAGTGTTTCAGTTTGTGACACATTTGAGATGGTGCTTTACACAATGGACTTTGATGGCAAAGTGGGAACTCTGCTTTGAAGCACGAGGCACCTTATTGGTTCATGAATAGTTCCTGCATAGCGTTAAATTGTTGCTGCATCTGTTGCTGATTGAGATCACTCTGTTGCTGTATCTGTTGCTGCTTGAGATGCATGTGCTGCTGCTTGAGATCATTCTGTTGCTACATATTTTGCTGTTCGAGTAGGAATCGAGCTTCACCTGGTTTATATCTCATGACAGCTCTGACAGAGGCTTCGGCTGCTTCTGCTTTAGCCTTCAATAAGAGCGAAGACCTAGAATAGTTGGACGAACCAGCATCAGACCACATGTGAAGCGAGCTCGACATGGTGGCTTTCGAGGAACCATGGGAGCCAGCGACAGACCGCGAATGAAGCGAGCTCCTCGACATTGCAGCACTTGTTCCTGTAGGCAGTGAGACAAGTGTGGAGTCAGATTTTTACTATCCTGGAATGGCCTATGTGTCCAGATTCTTGAATAAGAATGCTCCAGGCAGTTTAACCAAGAGGTTTAAATAACTTTTTCTTCATATAAATCACTCCAACTTTGGGTGTGGGCATACGGGCATATGAAGAGTCACTGCCCCAAAGCAGTTGTACTGCTCAGATTTTCTCCTGACAAGCTGGAGAGCTTGCTGTCAAACCTCGACTCAGATTCTGCAACCGGTCCAGACGGCATCAGCCCACGTGTCCTCAAAACCTGCTCTTCTGCTCTTGCTCACCCTCTCTCTGTTCAATTCACCCTTTCATTTGCTCAAGGTCATCTGCCATCTGCTTGAAAATCAGCAAACATTACTGCCCTGCATAAAAAGGTGCAAAAACAGATCCCTGCAACTACAGATCGATCAACCTTCTCCCAATCATCAGCAAGGTTATGGAATCCATCATCACTTCAGACATTAAATCCTTCCTCTTCTCCAATGGCTTGATTTCCAATCATCAATTTGGTTTAAGACCAGGACACTCTACCCTGGATATGCTACTTCTGCTCTCCCAACAATGGATGGAGGTCCTCAATGCCAGACATGAACTCAGAGCCATATCCCTGGACATTTCGCGTGCTTTTGACACAGTCTGGCACCCTGTCCTGCTCACGAAACTCTCTTCCTATGATATCCAAGGCCATCTCCACTCATGACTCGCAGACTTCCTCTCCTGTCGCAGTCAACGTGTGGCCCTAAATGGAGTTCTTTCATCCCCTCTTCCTGTCCAGGCTTGAGTTCCTCAAGGCAGTGTTATGGGCCCTGTTCATTTTCTGGTTTTCATCAATGATCTTTTCGACTCTCTGAAAAATCCTCTTTATCTCTTTGCTGATGACACCACCCTCTGCCGTACCATCTGTCATCCCTCAGACCGGCAAGCAGCAGCTTCTTCACTCTCTGCAGATCTGGGTAAAATCACAAACTGGTCCAACACGTGGATCATGTCTTTCAATCCAGACAAATGTCACACTCAGTATCTCTCTCTGAAAGGACCGTTTAGAAACCCCCCCCCCCTCCATCGTACTTTCTCAACAATCCTCTGGAAGAAGTTCTTTCATTCAAGCTTCTGGGTCCCACTATCTGCCATGATCTTTCCTGGGAAAGCCGAATTTCCAACCTGACCTCCAAAGCCAGTCGCCCACTGGAAATGCTCCGTCGTGCAAAGTCCTTCCTCGGCCCACCTGAGCTCCTGACCACAAACAAAGCTTTCGCCCACAGCCTGCTGGAGTTCAAATGAATGAGTTCAAATGATGTCGGCAAAATGAGTACAAGCTTGCTGGTATACTGTGTCAGAGTGGCGACCCATCCAGGATTGTGCCCAACAGCCAAGGAAACTGCATTGGCAGCACCAACACTCTGCACCAACACTATGGTCCCAATCTCCTCTCCTGATGGAGTTCTGTCTCCCCTCTGGGCTGTTTTTCCTTCCTATTCCCTTTCTCGGCTTCACACTATGGAAAAAAGGCATTTAGGATCATTGGTATCTCATGAGATGAGGCTGAGTTTTTGGGCCTCTCACTCTCTCACTGCAGGCAGGTTAGTGATCTTTCGGTCTCTGCCATCTCCTCTCCAGTCTCACCTCCCCTGCTCTGTCTGTGATATTTCCCCACCCCCTGCTCTGTCTGTGATATGTCCTACCCCCCCCCCCCCATATTTCCACAGGGCACTCAAGATCTGTCAACAACCCCCTTCTGGTAAAAATACCAAAATGACGAATCGCTGCTCACCTTCACTCTTTCATTCCTTTTTCCCACCTTTGGAATAAACTCCCTCACTCTGTTCAATCCAAGCCTGGTGTTGGCTTCGTGGTTAGGGTGGCGGCTTGGGTTCCAAGGGTCCTGAGTTCAAGCCCCGTTGGCTGCTGAATTAACACCAGGGGGTTGACTCAGCCTGTCATCCTTCCGAGGTCGGCGAAATGAGTACCAGTGTACTGGTCCTGGTGTATGCCCCGGTTAGAATAGGTGTACCATATCCCTGTGTGTCATAAGAGGCGACCAGGGTTGGCGTCAGGAAGGGCATCCGGCCATAAAACATTGCCTCAAGAAAAAGCCAAACCCCTGCACAGCAGGGAAAAATGGCTGTAAAAACGGTCATTTTACTCTGTTCAATCCCATTCTTCCTTCCAGGCCTTCAAAACAGCTGTTCACCACCACCTCTTATCTTCTGCCATCCAAAACTTGAATCTTTTCGACCCACATTAATCCACCCCAAACCCACCTCCTTCAAATTCCCTGCTTTCCTTCCTGAAAGTCCCTAAAATGTCCATCTTGTTCCCCCCCCCCCCATCCCTCTCCCTTCCACAGATCTCCTAATGTCTATGCTCACCCCTGTTTTGTCCTTCCCCCTCCTGCCCCTCTTGTCTTATTCCCCCTTGCTCTGCATTGTGTGTTAGCTCTTATACGAGCCTCGACAATGAATACAACTCCCCCCCCCCCTAAAAAAACAAGGCATCCGTGAAGGCTGCTCGCTATCTGTCATGCTGTACACTCTTTCGGTTGAATCTTTTAAAGCTCTTCTCCGCACCTCAGTGTTCGGAGTCGCTTTATCAGAAAAAACCTCGAAAATTGTTACCTCAGCTTCAGCAGACGATATTTGCATGGCTGTTTCAAATCAAAAAGATGTTTTTGAAGTGTCTCGTTGTCTGACCCAGTTTGAGCTCACCTCCATGGCAAAAGCTAATTGGAACAAAAGTGTAGCTTTTTGGGTGGGCCCAAGACCTTCTCCCTCATTCCTGCCATCTCTACCAGGCGGAATGCAGTGGAATAAAGAGGGGTTTAAATATTGAAGTGCATCCTTAGGAATTGAAACAGACGAACAAAAAAATTGGGAGGGTTTCCTGGAAAAAAAATTAAACAGAAACTGGCAAGGTGGAAAAGATTGCACCACCTTATATTGCTCAAGACATGGGTGACAATAATAAATAACCTGGTGGTTCCAATTATCTGGCATAAAGTCATCCTACTCAATCCCCCCAGATACTTGGTCACAGGCATTCAGAGGGTTCTGACTCAGTGGTTCTGGGGGGGGGGGCACCATTGGCTTGTCAGACATAGTGTGCAGACCCCCAAACACAGGTGGCCAGAGTTTGATGCATGTCCTTAGTCGGATAATGGCATTCCGATTAATGACGATAAAATACTTACTGTACAGTGAGTGTGTACTTCGGCGACCTCTCACAAATGCCTGGCTTCTGAAATATGACCGATAACTCTTCGTCGTGGACCCGCAACACTGATATGTCTCGGCTCCGCAGTTTTCATCAGAGCCTTTTGAATGCTTGGCAAGTCCAAGGAGTACAACATTTAGTTATCATATGATACCAAAAAGTATGTACATGAACCGCTAGTTCAGAATCCTCTATTCTGTGGAATCTCAACCTCCAGGACATTTACGCATTGTTTCACCAGTAATGGGATAAACAGAGTGTGAGACCTGATGGAGCCTTCCTTTAAAGATGAAATTAGCATGTTCCATATCATGAAAAGAAGAACAATCTACAAGATACGTCTTCAGGTGTGTCTACCTGGTTTTACAAAACTTAAAATAAAAAAAAACGGTGGAAGGAGACACTACCTGCTGGAGCTTTCTTGATTTCATTTTGGAATGAAATGTATAGGTTTCCAACTTTTGGATGAAGGGGAGACCTAAATTGGACATTAGCACATCAAGCCCTGGTTGCACAGACGTTACTTCATTGGTTTATTTCATCTGCACCGAATGTTTGTCCTTTTTGTGATAAAATCGAAAACGTGGCCCAGGCTTTTATTGAATGTAAGAGATCGTGTTTCCCCCTTTTCACTTCCTGCAACAGATATTCTATAAATTCAATTTTGTTTTTTCTTTTCCAGTTTTTATTTATGGAAATGATGGGAGTACTCAGGGGAAATCAGTAGTCCCATTTTTTGAACTTCATGTTAGGTATTGCTGAGCTTACAATTGATAAAACCAAGAAAGCAAAACTGAGTGGAAGAAATTAAAATGTACTTTTTTGTTTTTGGTTTTAAAGGAATGGTTTTGGCATGGATAATATTAGAACAAGCTTATCATTTGAGCATGGGCAGTTTGAATGATCAATGGTACCCTGATGAGGTTTTGAAGGTTTTTTTTTGTTGTGAATCTTTATAAGCTCATGGTCATGAAATTTAGTCTTTGGACAGTGTAAAGTGCTCACACGTGTGAATGTAGACGTTTATACGTTGTTACAGCCATGGGTTTCGGGTTTACTATGAGGAGGTATCCTCGGTTCCTCTCGGACTTGTCGTGCCTGTGGCCGCCGAACACAAATAACTTTGTCACAGCGGGTAGTGAGGCAACCGTGAACACCAATTGCCAATTTGTGAACCACGTGGTCCAGTGTTCTCCGTCGAATTGCCATTTAACTGAAGGTCATGCAGTCTCCAATTGGGGAGGGGGGGGGGGTGAGTGGAGGAACTGCTGTTGAATACCAGACTCGGATAAAAGACAATTAATTGGGGAATTATAACTTCCCAGACAAACCTCGATGCAAACAGCACTGGACCAATGGGGAAAAGACGAACACAGGCAGATCAGAAATGAAGCTCAACAAAAGAGGATTCATTATTTACAGGACAATGTAAAATGCAAAGGTATGTGCTATGCAGCATTTTAATGCACAAGCAAGCAATCAAAAAGGGAAAAATGCAGTAAAAAAAAATGTACACAAGGATAATGGTCACAAGCAATGAAGAGTCCAAGCAAGTACAGGAAAGAAGAGAAAAAGAGCAATCAGAGATTGCAGACCCTCACAAGGACTGCTTTTGTGTGGTGTATTTTGTGTGGCGTTTGTGTACTGGTGTGTTACATAATAAATAAGAGGCATAATTGGAACTGCCACTTTATAACTTCTGGCAGTGATGACCGGGTACAAAGACGTCCCGCTTTGATGCAACCCCGCTTTGACCGGCCATCGAACCCTGACCCATGATGTTTATTTATTATTATTCAAAAGGTACAGTCCTGCATTTGAGTAATCAGAAGGAACCCAAACATGAAAAAATACCCCTGAGCAGGAGTGCCGGTCATCTCTGCCAGAGGTTGAAAGTAAGTAACTCTGTGCCAGACTGGAATAGGGGCAGTTCATAAAGTACGTACGCTCTACTTCCGGGTTTCAAAACCACCCACCCCCCTCTGTATGTAGGTTAGTGACCACTCACCCACCCCCCTCTGTATGTAAGCTCGTGACCACCCACCCCACTCTGTATGTAGGCTAGTGACCACCCACACACCCCCCTCTGTATGCAGGCTAGTGACCACCCACCCACCCCCTCTGTATGCAGGCTAGTGACCACCCTCACCCCCTCTGTATGCAGGCTAGTGACCACCCACCCACCCCCCTCTGTATGCAGGCTAGTGACCACCCACCCACCCCCTCTGTATGTAGGCTAGTGACCACCTACCCCCCTCTGTATGTAGGCAAGTGACCACCCACCCCCTCTGTGTGTAGGCTAGTGACCACCTACCCCCCTCTGTATGTAGGCTAGTGACCACCCACCCACCCCCTCTGTGTGTAGGCTAGTGGCCACCCACCCCACTCTGTATGAAGGCTAGTGACCACCCACACACCCTCCTCTGTATGTAGGCTAGTGACCACCCACCCATACACCCCCCTCTATATGTAGGCTAGTGACCACCCACCCACACACCCCCCTCTGTATGTAGGGTAGTGACCACCCACCCACACACCCCCCTCTGTATGTAGGGTAGTGACCACCCACACACCCTCCTCTGTATGTAGGCTAGTGACCACCCACTCACACACCCCCCTCTGTATGTAGGCTAGTGACCACCCACCCACACACCCCCCTCTGTATGTAGGGTAGTGACCACCCACACACCCTCCTCTGTATGTAGGCTAGTGACCACCCACCCACACACCCCCCTCTGTATGTAGGCTAGTGACCACCCACCCACCCCCGTGTGTATGTAGGCTAGTGACCACCCACACACCCTCCTCTGTATGTAGGCTAGTGACCACCCACCCACACACCCCCTCTGTATGTAGGGTAGTGACCACCCACCCACCCACCCCCCTCTGTATGTGGGCTAGTGACCACCCACACACCCTCCTCTGTATGTGGGCTAGTAACCACCCACCCACACACCCCCTCTGTATGTAGGCTAGTGACCACCCACCCACCCCCCTCTGTATGTAGGCTAGTGACCACCCACACACCCTCCTCTGTATGTAGGCTAGTGACCACCCACCCACACACCCTCCTCTGTATGTAGGCTAGTGACCACCCACCCACACACCCCCCTCTGTATGTAGGCTAGTGACCACCCACCCCCCTCTGTATGTAGGCTAGTGACCACCCACCCACCCCCATATGCGTCTCATATCACATCACAATACTTGAAGATTACAACGAACTGTAGATTTATCTCAAATGCATCAGTAATTATTAACTACGGTCATACAGTAATATGGAACAATTATTGACGTCCACGGATTCAACATCACGTCGAAAATGTTCCTGTGAACGGGGATATTTTTCCCCCTCGCGTTGACAGGCTCACCTTCATCTTCTGAAACGCTTTCATGTAGTCCGACACCACTTTCATAAAGTATGTATGCAGCTGTCGTACCACCCACCAACCCCTGTACGCAGCCCGTACGAGGGCTTTAAACCACCCACCCCCCTCATACATCGCTAATCGCTTGCAAAGCCAGCAGTTTCTTATGAACCGATGTTTGTAAGCCATGACGATACAGTCCCTAGCGGTGTAACTTACCTTTTTCTTTTAATATCACAGCACGTCATTTATGAAAATAAAAGTACAAATTGACATTCAAGACAAGGTTAATGTCATAAATGAAAGTAAGTGTGCATATAAACTTGTGTTCCATTGTTTGAGTTAAATTTGACAAAAGCTTCAAATGTAATATTTGTCTCAGAGAGTTCCGGTTCTTAATATAGTGCATTTATTATTTTTTGTATGTACTTTATGAACGGCCCATACGGGGAATCAGAGCGAAGTTTGAAGGGCTATAAAATCGGAACGAGAGCAAATTTCAAAAAAATGGCTCGTGTTGTTCTAGCTAATAGTCCGTAGTATCTGAATCACTAATAACATTTGATCTCTCTTGATAAATGAGGGAGGAGATACGATTTGAAATCGACGATTTTCGCAACTTTGACAGCCTCGTGACCTTGACCTCGACCTTGGACGACCTTGAAAGTTATATCGTTGTGCATGTCTCATCGACCTCTATCCATTCCACTATTGGTTATTTGTCTCTACTCGGTTTGATTGTGGACGGACGGACGGACGGACAGACGTACGGACGGGCGGACAGACTTCGAGACTTATTATTAGGTCATCTCTACTGAGATGATAGAGATGACCTAAAAAGCAAAGATGAAGTCATCAGGAGGAACCTGGATAGGATTCACATTTCATCTGCTACTTCTCTCCCCTGAAACCCATCCAGGCACAGCTAAGTGGGCCTTATTCAAAACAAGCTCAAATGAACTAAGATCCTCGTCCTCTTAATGATGACGTCATAAAAACGAATATGATGTCATTGTGATGTATCAGGTTTGCCATAAATTATCTGTGCTAATGCCCGGCTTGATTCCCGCAAACAAAATTCAAACAGCTTGCCTAGTTTCGGAGATAATGGTATAGGCGATTTCCATTAGCGGCGATATTATGACGTCAACTTTTTTTTTCTAGGAGGAATTTCCAAAATCGGAGATGGTTACTGCCTGCGCGTGGGCTTTCTGCATATACACGGCAAGTTTCACAAAAATCCGATGAAAACTCTGGGCTGTGAAACAAAAAATGTCAAAAAATAGGAATGACGTCATAAAAATTAATATGACGTCATAGTGATGTATCATATGTGTGGTAATTCATCTCTGCTCATGCCCGGTTCGATTCCCGCAAACATAATTCAAAAAGCTTGCCTAGTTTCGGAGATAAATTTTTAGGCGATTTCCATTAGCTGAGATATTTTGATGTCATAACTTTTTTTCTAGGAGGGATTTTCAAAATCGGAGATGGTTAATGTCTGCGCAGGGTATTTTTGCATATACAGGTAGTCGTCAACTTACGACCGCAATTGGTTCCAACCAATAGGTCGTAAGTCAACTTGGTCGTAAGTCGAACAACGTATATTTTACATACAAAAAAAAAAATGTTTTTTTTTTTGGGCCACTTTACGTGGTCGTAAAGTGGTCGGTCGTAAAGTCGAACAGTCATAAGTCGCATAGGTCGTAAGTCGACGACTACCTGTATATGCCAAGTTTCAGGAAGTTTCGATAAAAACTGTAGGCTGTGAAACAAAAAAGTCCACAAGAAGAAAATGAAGAACAACAACGTGAGTAAGACTTAGAGATCCTCCACAAGGATCTAAAAAAAGAAGCCATATCAAAAAATGAAATATTTCTGGTTGCCATACCATGTGTCCGATCAAGTTGAAATATTAAAACGTGTATTACCCATCATTACTACATCATAAAAATGTGAAGTTTCATGTAGATTGGTTAAGCGGTTCCAGAGAAAACATTATTTATTATTTTTCCCTTCAATCCAATATGGCTGCCAAACCATGTGACCTATCAATTATTCCTCATCAAATTTGTACAGCCATGGCTTGGGCAACACTTCTGTGAAATTTCCCCTTGATTTGTCCAGCCGTTCTGGAGAAGAAGATTTTTTTCATCGGTTTTAAATACAATATGGCTGCCAAACAATGTGACCAATGACATCATATGTGTGATCCTTTTGTTCCTCATGGAAAGGCGGTCATATATGTAAAGTTTTGCCTCAATCTGTTCAGCCACTTCAGAGAAGATTTTTTAAAGTTAAAAAAAACAATATGGCTGCCGAACCACATGACATCATAATGAGGGCACCTCCGATGTCATAAAAAATTACTCATTCCGCATGAGGAGTACTTGCTATGTGGCAAATTTCAATTTTTTCCTTGGTGCGGTTACAGAGATACAGAGGTGCAAAGTTTTTCCATTTTTCCAATATGGCTGCCACTCCACGTGACCAATGACGTCGTAATTTTTTCCATGAGTAGTCGCACCAATGTTGAAAATTTCGTCTCAATCCAACAAGCAGTTGTGGAAAAAAACACGAAAGTTCTGTGTGGACAAACAAACAAACAAACAAACAAACAAATGAAAAATCACGCATAGAGTGATAACTTGGCAAAACAGCACAAAATATCCGAACCAAAATCCAATCTGCTTGTTCTTGTCACCTATTCAAATCATCCACAACTTTTAGATATCTAGTGATATATTTAGGTTTGGCCCTATCTATCAATTTTTGAAATTAGGCCTGTGTTGACCTTTTGACCTTAAAATTAATTGGTAGTTGAATTCAGCGAGCTGACATGAAAATACTCTTGAAATTTCAAGTCAATCGGATGAAAATTGAGGGCTTTAGAACATTTGGCCCAAATTGGCCTTTTTTGACCTTTTGGCCTATGTTTACCTCAAAATTAATTGGTGGTTGAATTCAGTGACCTAATATGCAAATGCTCTTCAAATTTCCAGTTAATTGGATTAAAATTGAGGATTTTAGAAATTTGGCCTATGTTGACCTTTTGGTCTACGTTAACCTTTTCACCTATGGAATCCACAAAATAATAGGTGGTTGAATTCAGTGACCTGATATGTAAATCCTTTAAAAATTTCAACTCAATCGAATGAAACTTGAGGATTTCCAAAACTTGGCCCAAATTGGCCTTTTGGCCTATATTGACATTTTGGCCTATGTTTACCTCAAAATGAATGGGTATTTGAATTCAGTGACTTGACATGAAAATGCTCTCAAATTTCAAGTCAATCGAATGGAAATTGAGGATTTTAGCAAATTTGGCCCAAATTGGCCTTTTGGCCTATGTCGACCTTTTAGCCTATATTTACCTCAAAATTAGTATGTGGTTGAATTTAGTGATCTGATATGCAAATGCTCTTCAAATTTCAAGTTAATTGGAATAAAATTGTGTATTTTAGAAAATTTGGCTCAAATTGGCCGATTGGCCTACGTAGACCTTTTAGGTCGATCAAATTTTCTGAAACTTCAATGAGGGACTGTCGCAGGGTCGGTGACATTAATGTCTGAAAATTTTAGTACGATCGGTTGAGCAGTTTGAAGTGGAGGCGAGGGGACAGACAAACAAACACACAAACACACAAATGAAAAATCACTCATGGAGTCACAATTTGGCAAAACCGCACAAAGTAGAATGACACTCGGGAGAGCGCATACCTCTGCCAGGTGGAACAGTTCACGTTTTGTATCCCACTGATGGGCTGGATCCAAACCAAAATCCAATCTGCTTGTTGTTGTCACCTATTCAACTCATCCACCTTGTTTCGTCATAACTCGTCCACAACTTTTTGGGATATAGTGATATATTTAGTTTTCGGCCCTTTCTATCAATTTTAGAAATTAGGCCTGTGTTGACCTTTTGACCTTAAATTAATTGGTAGTTGAATTCAGTGACCTGACATGAAAATGCTCTTCAAGTTTCAAGTCAATCAGATGAAAATTGAGGATTTTAGAAAATTTGGCCTATGTTGACCTCTTAGTCTATGTCGATCTTTTGGCTTATGTTTACCTCAAAATTAATAGGTGGTTGAGTTCAGTGACCTCATATGCAAATGGTCTTCAAATTTCAAGTCAATTGGATGAAAATTGATGATTTTAGAAAATTTGACGCAATTTGCCCCAAATTGGCCTTTTGGCCTATGCTGATCTCAAAATTAATAGGTGGTTGAAGTCAGCGACCGGATGTGCAAATGGTCTTCAAATTTCAAGTCAATTGGATGAAAACTTGCAATTTTAAAAAATTTAAAATTTTGGGTAAAACCCAATGGCCTATGTTTACCACTTGAATGATGATAACCTCAAAAGTAATATGTGGTTGAATTCAGAGACCTGATTTGCATATCCTGTTCAAATATCAAGTCAATCAGATGAAATTTGAGGATTTTAGAAAATTTGGCTCAAATTGGCCTATGTAGACCATTTCGCTGGACCAAATTATATGAAACTTCAATGCACGACCGTTGCAGGATCAGTGACATTAATCTCTGAAAATTTCAGAACGATCAGTTTTGTGGTTTGGGCTGGAGGTGAGTGGACGACAAACAAACACACAAACGGACGCCTTAAACATACTTGTAAAAAAAGATACATATTGTTGTGGATTCGCGCCCGCCGGCGTGCGAGCGGCCACGTAACTCGAATCGTGGCACGTCGCCCACCGGACGGACAATCCCGTCGTGACCCTCTCGGACTAACGCCGGGAACTAGTCACGGGTGGGCCTTTCGGCCTCACCACGATCGTGCCAATCGGCCCCCCGCGTGGGATAGGGTTGCTCGCCAAATTCGACCTACCTAAGTACCCACACGGAGGGTAGACCGGGCGATCGCACCTCGCCGCAGGTCGACTTCGGACACGGGCCACTTTAAGCGACCCGTTCCGTACTATCGGGATAACCGAGCGGTGTTATCGTCAACCTCGACGGTTCGATTAATTATTGTGCGTATTTAGCCCACGACCAACCCTTTACGTGAAGTAAGATGGAGATTCAATTAAAGAAAAGACGAAGCGAAACGGGAAAAACAGTTCAACATAAAGCACATTTATTCCGCGGCAAGCGGAAAGCACACATATACAATTACACCAAAAGCAAATGTAAAAGTAGAAGAAACACAACAATTCTGCACAAAAAGCAAATGCAACAATGCAGATCTACTACCGACTACCGAGCACACGGCAACACTTATACAGTTTTACTTCACAGACAACACACATACTCAAAGCAAAAGAAAAAGGAAGGGGCCACCCTCAACGATGAGGGGGGCAGACGGGCCTGGGGCCGAGACCACGTCGAGCCTACCCATCTGGTGATGAGCCGCAAGATGGCGGCGGCGCCCCGACTCCTCGGGCCTCGCTGGCACTGCCTGGAATGGGGTGGGAACGGGGCCCCCTTCTCACACTATCTCAGCGCGGGGGGAAACAGGAGGGGGTTGTTGATGCTCGGGGGAATGAGGATATCTCGCTGGCTTGGGTCCCGCGACGAGCGACTCCACCGCGACCTCGGTCGCGTTACCGGCCTCCCCTCTCCGCAGCTCCCCGACTCTGACACGAGCGCCGACCTCCACAAAGATTCTTGGCTTCTCCAGCCTCTCCGGACCCCGACAGACACTCTCTCGACTGCCTTCGCCGCCGCCACAACTCTCCACTCTTCTCAACTCCGTCCAACTGCTCGACTCTTTCCAACTCAACTGCCTCAATTCGCTCCGCGCTCGGCGCTTTATAGTGCGACAGGAGAAATCATATGCAGATTTTTGGATCAGGAATCGCTCGGGGGCGGAGCCACGCTCCCCATTGGACAGAGTAAAAGTGGGCGTGAATGATTCTTGATCCGCGAATCTGCATATAGCGATTATACTCCGACGCACCTGGAGGCGGGGCCAAATCGCCCCACGCTCGCTGATAGGACGGAACAGAAGTGGGCGTGAATCGTTCTTGATCCGATTTCTCGGAAAGGCTGGTGTTTTTGCACCCGCTGCTCGGTGCGCGCCCTGTACGAGTCCAGGATCGGTGCCCACAAGCGGCGCGGGAATGGCGGTGATGCGATGGTTGCGAGAGCGAGATGTGACGGCAAGGGTCGTGGCTGTTGGCGTTGTTGTTGTTGTGAAGCGGCGTTGCGGTTGGTGGTTGTTGTGTGATGGCTGTTGAGACGTGGTTGGTGGTGGTTGTGGTGGTAGTAATGGCGGCTGGTCCAAAATAAAGATAGTAAAAGAAAAACGGCTATCTAAAAGGGTCGCAGCCCGAATGAATAACATTTATTCCCTCCAAACAACGGGTTTGGGCCTAACTACACATATACTTACAGAGATATCTCACCTACAGGACCTGAATGGTGGTTTGCGAATTTTGTCAACCACAACAATATATTGCCAAGTAGCAAACACACAAACACACAAAAAAACAAATGGAGGCGATCAACACACTTGTCAAAAAAAAATGTTTTTTTGCCAAGTAATGAACAAACAAACGGACCCAAATACAATACTCTCTCTTTCGGTGATGGTAAAAATGGACAAGAAGCAGAACTTAATTCTATACCTTACCTATCAGCTATACATAAGACATGGATACCCAATCAGACCAACCGCGAAAGGGCCGTTGTGCCTCCCAAACGCGAAAGGGAGGGGTCCAAAGGAGGAACACTGATGGTGTCTAAAAGTGCTTGATCGTAGAGGTGTGGTGGGTGCTCGTAGTGCGTGTGGTGCATGAGCTGCAAGAGGAAACTGTGAAGATGCTCATCAGTGGTGGTGCCCGTAAATGGACAGGACAGTGACAGCAAAGGCCTCGTCGAGCTGCTGCGTTCAAGTAGAACAATGTCATGAAAGCAAAGGAAAGAATGTGTGAGATAAATAACCAACTGTATGAGAATCTAAAGAGTATGTATGTGTGGCTTGGCTTCGGCCCTAATTACTGCACTCGCTACATCTACACAACGCTCCAGCTTCCTAGGTCCGACCCGCAAACATGAAGGCCACTGTTCAAGACACAATGATTCTCTTGTGAAGCCCCATGAAGCAAGCACAGGACATGACATGACAAGCACCGGAGCCAACACCAACGCAGGACAAAAGCCAAGAACCAACGCACCACAGCAGTATCGCTTCTGCCCTTTTTATAACCATTCAACGTGGGCGGAGCGTAAAGGTGGATCAAAATTTCCTCTTGGGGCAATATTGGCCTCTGATTTATGCATCATTCCTTTAGCCCCGCCCACACCAGACCCCCACAATGATTCCTGCCCAGTTGGTCGTTAAACCACGTACGCGACAGACCCTCCATGATTAACATGGGTGGGGGTTCGGGACACGTTACAAGCATGGTGGTGAACTCTGGGAGCTCATAATTGCTTGAAAGAGTGAACGTAGTGATTATTTAGCAAAAGAATGCTCGTGGTCGATTAGCGTCTGTTGTCCTGAAGTTTGGACAAAGTCCAGAGAATGGAGGTGCTTGCCGCTGTCACCATTTCCTGTGCTACCTCCCCTGTAATTCCAAACCGTGGTAGCGTCTGTGGAGGAGAGGGGTGGGGGTGTAGATAAGGTGATGATGATGGAGGAAGTTGGGTAGTTCATGTGTGGTGGAGGTGATGCCGTGTTTAGTGGGTTGTGAGGTTTTCGGGTGTTGGGGCAATGAATGGCATGTATAATGTCTTAATGCAATATAAACAAGAAAAAGAGCAATCAGAGATTGCAGACCCTTGCCAGGACTTCTTTTGAGTGGCGTATTTTCATATGTTTTAGGGTAAATCCAATATGGCTGCCAAACCATGTGACCTATCATCTCATATGGGTGAACCTTTTGTTCCTCATGGACAGGCGGTCATACGTGTAAAGTTTCACCTTGATTTGTTCAGCCACTTCAGAGAAGATTTTTGAAGGTTTTCAAAAAAAAAAAACAATATGGCTGCTGAATCACGTGACCGATGATTTTTTTTTTATCTGTGGACCATGTTATCCCTAGATGACCGTCGAAAATTTTCATTCTGATCGGATGTGGCATTCCACATGTGCAATTATAACGTCACAAAGAGGGCACCTATGCGTCATAAAAATCACACTCATTCCCCATGAGGAGTACTTGTTATGAGCCAAGTTTAAATTTTTTCCTTGGTGCGGTTTCAGAGATAGAGGTCAAAAGTTTTTCCATTTTTCCAATATGGCTGCCACACCACGTGACCTATGACGGCAAAATTATCATTAAAACATTCGACATGAGCAGTCTCATCAATGGTAAAAAATTTAGTCTCAATCCGCCAAGTGGTTGTGGAGAAAAACGCGATAGTTCTGTGTGGACAAGCAAACAAACAGACAGACAAGCCGGTAGGCGGCCATGGGTTGCCGAGCATCCGATGACCTTTGACCCCTGATCTGAGTTAATCTAGTACTACGTACTTACGAAATTGCAATTGAATCGGTGAACCCATGCATGAGCAAGGGGGCTGTGAATGGTCATTTTGCCCAAACAATGCACTCATTGACCTTTGACCCCTGACTTAGCCGAGATAGGTCAATATGTCCTGAAGCAAAGTTGTAGTACCCATTGAATACTCTGTACCTATGAACTTTCATTCGTATCGGTTAACCCGTGTAGGAGCAAGGGGGATTTGAATGGTCATTTTGCCCGAAAAATGCACTCATTGACCTTTGACCCCTGACCTAGCCGAGATAGGTCAATATGTCCTGAAGCAAAGTTGTAGTACTCATTGAGTACTATGTACCTATGAACTTTCATTCGTATCGGTTAATCCGTGTAGGAGCAAGGGTGCCTTGAATGGTAATTTCGCCCGAAAAATGCACTTATTGACCTTTGACCCCTGACCTACTCGAGATAGGTCATTATGCAAATGAGCAAAGTTGTAGTACTCATTATGGTCTATAAGCATGTAAAGATTCATTCGATTCGGTTCAACCGTCTTGGAGCTAGTGTACTTTGAATTTTCAGCGGGAATGCTCAATGGCCCTCGGACACCCAAGTTGAGAGGGTTACCATTTGGAAACTATAAGATATAGAAAAATGGATGTCATATAGCGGATAGAGAATCACCTTAAGATTATGCATACCAAATCTCATCGAGTTCCATCTCCTGATAACTACTCCGTATCAATTTGAATGAAAAGTACCGAAAATGCGGTTTGATATCGGAAATCCCCAAAGTTCGAGAGGGTGCTGTGGGTGAACAAAGATATAAATCGAAAATCCGGCTCGATCGTTTGTGCACAATGCATTCCAGATGATTAGTGTGAATTTTCATGACCATCAGACCATAACCCTAGGAGGAGTAGCATTTGGCGTGAAGGCACCTCCAGCTCTCGCATATTATCGATTTTTGCCCTTTGACCCCTGACCTAAGCAATATCGGTTAATATGTCCTGAGGCAAAGTTGTAGTACTCATTGCGTGCTATGAACCTGCAAAGTTTCATTCGGATCGATGCACTCACCTGGTCGCTAGAGGGCCTTCAATTTTCGCCAATTTTCAGGCATACCCCATTTGTAGGGGGCGATGCGGGTAAACTATTCCATATATCACAAAAACCGGAATATATTTGGTCGAGCATCACCGGTAGATGATGCATGCCAAATTTCATAAGCCTACGTGGGATAATGGCTTTCGGAATTGATTTCGCGTGAACGGTACCGATTTTTAAGGTTTTTCTGCTGTTGCTCGGGAACCAAAGCGTCCCGAGCAACCATCACAATTTCCAAAGCACAAGGTCATAAGATGTACCTACCACCCGAGTTTGGTCAAAATCGGCCCACGTTTACTACCAATTATGCTGATGACAAACGAACAAACATCCAACCAAACAGACAATTACTGACAATAAGGGTCACCTATTTTGGCGACCCAACAGACACACAAACTAACAAGAAGAAGACATGTCATGCAGAGCACGACACTTGCAAAATCCATGACAAATTTGACCTCAAAAATAATTGGTGATTGAATTCAATGATCAAATATGCAACTCCTCTTCAAATTTCAAGTGAATCGGATGAAAATTGACAATTTAAAAATTCGGCCTATGTTGACCTTTAAGCCGATGTAGACCTCCAAAATAATTGGTTGGTTTAATCCAGTCACCTGAAATATAAATCCTCTTCAAATTTCAAGTTAATCGGATGAAAATTGAGGATTTTAGAAATACCACCTCAGCTGCAGACCTTTTGACCTCAAAAACAAGTGGCTTCTTCTTTATGACCAATTCTACCATGTGTTGAAGTTTCACGAAGATCGGTTTAAACTTGTGACCTGTAGGCGACAGACAGACAGACAGACAGACAGACAGAATAATAAAATCGACCAACCAATATTGACTGAAAAATCTTCAATTTTGCAAGTAACAAACAGACAGACAAACAGACAAGCTGAATACCACGAATGCCCCCGACGTTGAATGAAAGCTGATTGCCAAATGATGTTGATACTTGCGCAGCCGATTACGAGACAATATTAAAAAATAAAAAGAATGAATACCATGAATGATCGGGAGTCAAATAAAAGCCGATTACCAAATGATGTCGATAATCCTTACATAGCTGATTACCAAACATAACAAGATGGTGACTATGCGCAACCCCCACCCCTTGTACTGTTGTGGACCGGGTATCGGCTGCGAACACGACCGCTAGGTGGAGCAGTCAGGTCGACTCTACCGAACACCCGGAATCTAGATCGTACCTTTCGGAAAACTCCGAGGGTACGGGTCCCTTACCGGACCGTGAATCGTCAATAATTCAGCCACGTGGAACAGGGTTATTTGCCAATCTTCAAAATACCTGGAGGACCACGTGGCAAGCTATTGAGTATTAACACCCTCGACGGAAGAACGAACCGTTAGCGTGCCCGACCTGTGCGCAACCCGAGCGGATGGTTGCCAAAGTCCCGTCGGTCTAAATGTACATTCACAGCGGCAACAGCCTTTGTAATTCACCAACACGTGCCATGCTAAGCCAATGGAAGAAACACAGAAACGAACTGATACATTTCACAAATAGGGTATTTATTAACAGTAGGTGGGGAAGGAGGGAAGCACGTAAGGGCAGAGTTATCACGACTAATAGAGAATGCAAATTTACACACAAGCACTTAAACAATTCCTACTTAAAGACGGGCCCACAGACAGACTCACACCCAAAAGAAACGGACCCAAAATGGTCTTTATTATCCCTTCAGCTCGGAGGGAAGTCGAGCTGAGGGATGACAAAGTGGCTGGCTACCTGGCCGCGAGCGCGCGGCTCGACGTCCACACCTTCCCAGAGCACCAGTCGGCAAGAACGGACCAAGAGCAGCCGACGCAGACCACGCCAGCGACGAGATGAGCCGGGAACCAGAGCACGCCAGCGACGAGATGAGCGCAGAGACCAGAGCACGCCAGTGACGACATGAGCCGGGAACCAGAGCATGCAAGCGACGAGATGAGCCAGGAACCAGAGCACGCCAGCGACGAGATGAGCGCAGAGACCAGAGCACGCCAGTGACGACATGAGCCGGGAACCAGAGCATGCCAGCGACGAGATGAGCCAGGAACCAGAGCATGCGCTCGTGAAGACAAGGCGCAGATCCTTTTCTACCCACTCGAGCAGATCCATCTGATTATTTGCTCTCCATTCCTTTGTCCCCTTTTCGGGCGTGGTTCGCTCATCGTGACCCACTCTCCTTCCGTGGGACACGACGCATTCCCTTATTTGGCGCGCAGCAAAGCGAACTGTTTCATGACCATATTTGGGAATGGAATTCCATCCCCGAACAAATTCCAAACACACCCGCATACCAGCGAGCGTGCGGAGAATGCCGGGAGCCAGAGGGTTGGCGTTGCTGTAGTTGTAGATGTAAAAATCCTAACTATCAAAATAACTCCGCAGCGCATGAACATTTAATTACCCATTAAACAAGGGAAAGGGAGCTATCTATCCACATTTACTTATCGAAGTAACTGAGCTATAGGAGCTGTATGTTGAGTGCTCATGGCTTCCAGATTCGCAACACTACCCCCTCCCCTTTTTACAGACTCGCCCCGAGTCGTCAAATTTTCGTGTGACCAGCATGTGTAAGTTTTCCCCTAGTACATTTTACCTTCGGATCCCTGAGTGCGACATTTTTTTCATACATGTCCCAAAAATAAATAACCTAATGCGCTGCGTAACTAACTAACAGACTCACACAGACAACTTAACTACAATTTCCGGCGCTACGACAAACACACAGATGGGTTAAACTTATTTGCAATTTTTACCTCAACTAATATTTACACTAACCATGGCCCAGGACCAGTCATCTATGGGGAAGAAGGCACAAATCATGTCAACAGTTTGTGTGGGTGAGTGCACAGAAGCTGAAGGTCAGTCATCCTCAGGGCCTGCTCAAAAGGTCCACCTTGAGTGTTTCAGCAGTGAACCTTCTTCCTTTTTTTCCTTTTCCATACCCTCAGCTGCTGGAGGCAACTCACCCTAACACGGCAGGCCATGCGCCGTCCCACAGGCCATTTGAAGTGGCCTTTATGCAAGAAGAAAGATGTGGCCAGGCTGCTCAATGCAGACTCTGGCTCATGGACATGGAAATGGATGCAAAACAATGCATGGGCTGCGCAATGCAGTCCCATGGTGAGGCTGCCTTGCAGTCCCTTGCAAAACACTGGATGATCCTGGCGCACATGGTTGGATGGTGACACAGGGGCGATGCAAAAAGGGTAGCAGGCATGGGGTCATGGCAGAGGCAGGCAACAAAGGCATGGGAAGGCAAGGCAATGCCATCCAGGAACTGCAGCACAAGCATGCCGGCGGAGGAAGCTGGCCGGCCTCTGGTCTCATTCTGTGAGGTTCTGGAGGGAGTGCGGTGGTGCCGGCCATTCTGAAAACGGGCTAGGACCTACCCTACTGTCTCCCCCAAACCTATCGCCTTTGCCTGTCTCTGTCCATACCCACTCCCTTAATTTGCAACAACAAAACAACAAAATTTAACCCCTTTTTTATTTATGAATTATTTTTTTTCCTTATAATTTCGTCTCCCTAACCCCCTTTCTGTCTTTGTCCGGCTAACCTATCCAGTCCATCAACTCCCAACCCCTACGTTCCTTTTTGGAGGGGAATAAAGGAGAGACGAGCGTCCTGTCTCGAGGCCCAATGAAGCCTCAGAATGGCCTCCCACAGAGTTCAGCAATCTTTCCCAAGGTGGGTCCAGCAGCCTATGGAGAGCGAAGGGATGGATGGTGCGAAGGGGTACATTTCCTAACTATCCTACTTTTATTAACTTGAAACTACCCCGGGGCTTTCCAAAACGCCTGTCACTTTTAACTATGGGTTCTAACAACCATGATTCTTATTGGTGTCCTGTGCCTGTGTTGGTGTCCATTATAAATTTGGGCCTTGCCCGCAAATTTTCACTCATGCCCTCGCACAATTTCATGGCTGGGCAGCGTGGCTCACTTGGCAGGGATTCCCCCTCTGCTAAACTCTAACCATGGCACCCCGGGCACCCTGAAGCTGTCTCCGAGCCTACCTGCTCCCTATGAACGCGGGGGGTTGCCCTTCCCCGCATTGCCCCCTCCGATGCCCACGTGAAATTTGGCGCTTCGGGTCCCGTTTCCGACGGGTCGCCCGTGGCCACTACACTATCCCGGTCCCTTGGACCCTTGGCCTACTCTGGCTGACTGTCCGGTGCCCGGGGTGCCCTCTAATCGATACTCACCTTTCAACAGCCACGCTCCCAGCTGTTCCATGGACTCCTGCACTCCTCCAAATGGGTTTCGTGCCTTCTTCCACCACCAACAACAGAACAACCACCTTTTGGTAAATTTGACTAACCCACTAACTACCATTAAACTGACCCTGGGGTCACTTGGGTGGGTTTCACTCCTCCCCCCACTCATTCATTCGCACCATGCATTCCCCATTCACTCCACTCACACACTTGGGCCGCTGTCCCACACTCACTCATTACACATTTCCCATTTTGCACATCATTCTGACACTCAGCTAATTAAGTTCCCCCTAAATAGCTCGTGCTCCCTCGTCGTCCCTTAAACTAGTGCACGTTCCATTTAACCTACGTAGCGAAGCTGCGTCCCCACTACACATTCCATGTCTGTCCATGTCTCCCAACATCCATTTCCCATTCTAAATCTAACCTAAATTCCCACTAACTAGTCCACGGGCCCCATGGAGGACAGCTCATGCCCCCATGAGGCCAGTCTAACTAAACTAAACCCATCCCGCTAACTCGTGCTCCTATGCCCAAACACCCGGCTGTGTACTTGGAGCGAGGCTTTTTTTTCTTTTGCACCACCATGGTGGCAGTTTACGGCACGCCCGTTCGTCCCTTCCTTCGGACGATACTTGGGGCCTTGTCGTCGCCCTGCGCACCGCGACAAGCGCTCGCTCTCGGGGAATTCCCCACATGGGACAACGTGCGCTGTTTACCCAGCATTCGTGCCGCGAGGTCCGTGGTGATGACGTCACTCGCAGACTAAACCTGCGCGGTTTCCCGTGCAGACCAGCACGAGCGGATTGTCCCGGAAACCCACTCCGCAGCCCGCGCGTTCCGCGAACAGAACACGAGGTATGCAGCACGTGGAGCTTTGCACACGCGCTCGCATGTGGACCCCCGTTTGCCAAATTCAAATAACCCTCACCGCCATTTTAACCGTCCGCGCGACGATCTTTGTCGAAACGCGGGACGTTCCTGCACCGGAATCCCTCCAAGAAGACACGTGCACGAGGGCCATTCGCGAAATGCCGAACGGGCCTCGTACGCGGCGTCTCGAGGGACCGGGGCGGTTACCAAAATAACCCTTTGCGGCCCTCCAGGCTCGCCATTCGTGCATCCCGTCTGGATCGGTCCGTCGTCCATTTTAATACACGCACTCACGCACGCCATGACACTCGCATTCTGCACACATTTGGACACGCTCGTTCCATTCATACTCTTAACCACACACATCGGGACATTCATATCGGGGATTCGTGCTACCACAAGCAATCCCGGGGTTTCCGTACCCCCCAAGCTCCGCGTGTACCCGTTTGCATCAGACATCCCCTCAACCTCGCAAGGCTCGACCGGACTCACCTCGTCGCGATCTGCTTCAAGGGAGCATACCGTCTCCCTTTGTTCCTTAAGGAGGCTATCCTGCTGCTCGCACCGGGTCCTGACACATTCCCCAAGCTCAACCCCATTGTCCCTCACTATCCCTACCTGTGTGTGCTCGTCTTTTACTTTATTTAATTTGTTCCCCTCTATTTCTTCTATCCCCGTCACCTCGTTTCTTACTTCTGTTTCTTCCTGGCTCTTCGTCTCTGTTAATTTCTCCGTTTCCGTCACCTTTTTTTATTTTTCCGTCGTCCCCTCGTGTCTCAGTTCACGCGTCTCCCCATCAATTATGAGGTCGCTCACCCCCTCAATCTTACCTGTCTCCATTGTGGGTCGGACACAATTTGCACTCCCTCTGGTCGGTTCGGTCGCTCCGCCACGTGGTGCTGCCATGTTGCAATCCGTTGTCCGCATTTCGCCACGTACAATCGCCCTTATTGCCTTTTGCCCCGACTGGAGACTCCAACCCATGCTCTGCATTTCCCTTCGCTGCGTTTGCATATCGCCCCTTAGAGCTTGTGCGCTCACATCCATCTTGTTTTCCATCGCTTGCATATTCGCTTATATTTCTTGCGCATTCATTTTCATTTCAGCATCCATCCGTTGCATCATCAGTATTAATTTTTCGATGCCCAATGGCTCTCGCGAAGCCGATCCGCCACGATCGGTCACGGACCCACCGGGGACCGAGGGGGAAACTTGACAGAGGGAGCGCTCTTGCGCCGCCGCTCCCGCTGCGCCCATTAAGACCTCTGGGTCCGGTTGTGGGGGATGGTCAACCTGCATGGCAGTTTCGTCCTGGACCATGGATTCCACTACAATTACCTCTAAACCCACCTGCTTCAGCCCATCTTGGCTTGCCATGTCGTGTGTTGGGAAGAAAAATTAAAATGCTCGTAATTTGGGGGAAACGGGGGGGGGGGGTTCGCTCCCCACACCCTAGGGTGGTCCTTATTCCTCAATTTCGGATTTTCTAAGCTACAACCCGTGGGATTCATTGGAATAGTCGAGAAAACTCTCCTGGTGAACTTTTTTTCCAATCGGACAACATTTAACCCTCCCTCATCGACCTTCAAGTTTCACCCTGGAAAAAAAAAATTGTTAGGGGGTCGGTGAGAAGAACGAGTAATACACATTACACATTACACAAACACACAGATCGAGGTATCAC
The DNA here is from genome assembly GCF_056783735.1 of Eptatretus burgeri. Lineage (NCBI taxonomy): Eukaryota > Metazoa > Chordata > Myxini > Myxiniformes > Myxinidae > Eptatretus > Eptatretus burgeri. Next base: position 134,104,044 of record NC_140963.1, read on the forward strand.
ATCAAAAGAGACGATTGGACATTACAGGAACGTTTTAAAGTTCAGCACAGGTCGATACTTCGTCGTTCTAATGTCAGCCGCCCCAAGAAACTGAGGCGAAACTGCAAGGTCGATAAGGGAGAGGTAAATGTTGTTGGAATTTGAAATAAACACACCAGAAGAGTTTTCTCGACTATTCCAACGAATTCCGGGGGTTGGAGCTTAAAATAAATGAATTCGAAAATTTACCCCCAAACGAAGGACCACCCTGATATATATATATATATATATATATATATATATATATATATATATATATATATATATATATATATATATATATATATATATATATATATATATATATATATATATATATTGTTGCGGATTCGCGCCCGCCGGCGTGCTGACGGCCACGTAACTCGACCGCGGCACGCCGCCCACCGGACGGACAATCCAGTCGTGACCCTCGCGGACTACCGCCGGGACCCAGGCACGGGCGGTCCTTTCGGTCTCACCGCGATCGGGCCAATCAGCCCCCGCGTGGGGATAGGGTTGCTCGCCAAATTCCCGAACTACCTAAGTACCCACGCGGAGGGTAGACCGGGCGATCGCACCTCGCCGCAGGTCGACTTCGGACACGGGCCACTTAAGCGACCCGTTCCGTACTATCAGAATAACCGAGCGGTGTTATCGCCGACCTCGACGGTTCGATTAATTATCGGGCGTATTCAGCCCACTACCAACCCTTTACGTGAAGCAAGATGGGGATTCAATGGAGGAAAAGACGAAGCGAAGCGGGAGAACAGTTCAACAATAAAGCACATTTATTCGCGACGAACGGAAAGCACACAAATACAATTCCACCAAATGCACACAAAAAAAGAAAACACAATTCCATTTACACAAAAAGCAAACATAAAAGTGAAAACACAGTGCAGAGCTAATACCGACTACCGAGCACACGGCAACACTTATACAATTCTACTTCACAGACGGCGCCCGACAACACATACCCAAACCAAGGAAAAGAACATCCCCCAAGAATGAGGTAGGCCTGAGGCCGAGACCGGGTCGGGCCTACCCGTCTGGTGATGAGACGCGGAGCGGCGATGGCCCCGCAACCCGCGGGCCTCGTGGACAGTGCCTGGCAGGGGGTGGGAACGGGGCCCCCTTGGTCGCACTATCTCAGCGCGGGGGGAAACAGGAGGGGGTTGCTGATGCTCGGGGTATAGAGGATCTTTATTATGTGCGACGAGCGTCTCCACCTCGGCCAGGTCGCGCTGTCGGCCTCCCTCGGGTGCAGCTTCCTGCACGACGCGAGCACCCCCTCGTCTGGTGTCGCCGCCTTTCCACAGCTCCGTCCCCTCCGTTCCGACTCCAACGCACACGACGAGCAGCTCCACCGCCCGCAAAGTCTTGACCCTCTGCTTCCGACTCTCCTCTTCTTGACTCTCCGACCCTCCCGTTCCGACTCCTCGTTCTCGTTCTGCTGACTCTCTCGTTCCGACTCTCCTCTTCTTGACTCTCCGACCTCGTTCTGCTGACTCTCCGACCGCGTTCTGCTGACTCTCCGACCGACTCTGACTGACGAACACGGTCCTTTTATCCCCCCGTAACTTCGCCTTTGACCCCCTCCCTTTGACCTTTCACCTCGCTCCCCATTGGCCCGAGAAAAAGTGGGCGTGAAGGCTTTTTGATCCACAAATTTGCATATATCGATCGTTCTGGAGGCGGGGCCAAATCGCCCCTCGCTCACCGATTGGACGGCAAAAAGTGGGCGTGTGTCGTTTTTGATCCGTTTTTGAAGCAGAAAATCCGTGATTTTGTACACGCTGTTCGACGCGCTGTCTGCATGAGTCCAACACCGGTACCCACAGCGGGGCAAGAACGGTGGCGATGCTACGGTGGCGAGGTGTGACGGGAAGGTCGTGGCGGTTGTGGTGAAGCGGTGGTTGTGGTTGGTGGTTGATGTTGTGGTTGTGATCATGGCGGTTGGTCCAAAATAAAGATAGTGAAAGAAAAACGGCTATCCTGAAGAGTCGCAGCACGTATAAATGACATGTATTCCCACTAGACAACGGGTTTGGGCCTAACTACACATGTACTTACCGAGATACCTCACCTAAGGGACCTGAATGGTGGTTTGCGAATCTGGTAACCACAACACTACCCCCTCCCCTTTTTACAGACTCGTCCCGAGTCGTCACCATCTTTCGTGTGCCATCATGTGTAGTTTTCCCCTAGTACATTTTACCTACGGATCCCTGAGTGCAACATTCATGGTATTCGTGTCCCCAAAATAAATAACCTGAGGGCTGCGTAACTACCTAAACAAACTCACTCACACGGACGACTTAAATAAAATTGCCGGCGCGAAGACAGACATGCCGGGGGCGCACTCATATTTACAGTACATCTTACCTTAACTTACAAATTTTACACTAAACCATGGCCCAGGATCATTGAACTCTGCAAAAGAAAGCAGTTAGCAGGGAGCCAGGCTGCCCGCATGCAGTCTCTGGCTCAAAACAATGCAGGTGACAGGGAACGTGGCTGGCTGCTCACACGCAGTCCAAGGCCTTCCCTTTTGAACTGAACTCAGTGAACCACAACGGTGCTTGGGCTGCACAACGCAGTCTCCGTGCCAGCTCAAGTGGCACACGCAATGAACACAACGAATGGATGCATGAACGGTTTGAACTGAATGCAGTGAACCACAACGGTGCATGGGCTGCACAACGCAGTCTCCGTGCCAGCTCAAGTGGCACACGCAATGAGCACAACGAATGAATGGATGAATGGATGGACGCAAAACACGGTGCACGGGCTGCCACTGCAGGCCCGTGTTGTAGCTGCCAACAGGGCAGTTCTCGCAGCTTGCAAACTGTTGCCTTGATCCTGGCGCACATGGAAATGAACAGGGGGGGGCAAAGCAAAATTGAACGGGGCTGGTGAACATGGGCAGTGGGCATGGCATGGCAAAGGTGCAGGCAACACAGCCCGCAGAATAAGGCCGCTGCAGGCAAACTCAGCCCGCAGAACCAGGCCGGCACAGGCCTCGAAGAAAAACAGCCAGCAGATGAACTGGCCGGCACAGGCCTTGCAGTAACACAGCCAGCAGATGAAGCTGGCCAGCTTTTGCCGTCAGTGGAAGTTGGTGGAGGGAGTGCGGTGGTGCTGGCCACTTGGAAGGCGGGCTCGGACCTACCTACCCGTCTCCCTCCCAACCTATCGCCTTTGCCTGTCACTGTACATACCCACTCCCTTAATTTGTCAAAAACCAATTTAGCCCCCACTTATTTTTTTTGTTGTTTTTATTTTTACTTCCCCACTATAAATCGTCCCCTAACCCCTTTATCGTCCTTGTTCGGCTACCCTATCCTGTCACCTAGCCTACTCCCAACCCCTACGTTCCCTTCCCGGAGGGGAACAAGGGAGAGCTAGCTGCCCTGTGTCGAGGCCCAACGAAGCCTCAGAATGGCCTCCCCAGAGTTCGGCGATCTTAACACCAAGTGGGTCCAGCGGCCCACAACGACAGCGAGGGATGGATGGTGCGGAGGGGTACATCTCCTAAACTATCCTAACCATTTAACTGTTAAACTACCCCGGGCTTTCAACAAGCGCTTCTCGCTTAAACTATTGGTTCTAACAACCCAGATTCCCGTCGCCTGTGTTGGTGTCCTTACACTTTCGGGCCTCGCCCCCAATTTTCTCTCCGTGCCCTCACACGGTCTCCTGGCTGGGACACGTGGCTCCCTTGGCAGGCACGACCCTCTGCCGAATCTCCCGCTATGGCACCCCCGGGCACTACACTGCCTCCGAGCCTACCAGCTCCCTAACACCGGGGAGTGCCCCCATGGCACCTCCCCTGAAACGCACACGTGGCAGGCCGGCCTCCCGGCCCCTTTCCCGAGGGTCACCCGTGCCCACTACACTGCCCACGCGGCCAATGGCGCCCCGGGCCCCCGCACCAAGCAGGCGCACCCGTGCCCACTACTCTATCCCGGCCCCCCATGGGCCCTTGGCCTACCGCGGCTCACTCAGCCTGGTGCCCGGGGTACCCACTCACCCATACTCACCTTTCGCAGCCACGCTCCCAAGCTCGCCAACAGGCTCCTGCACCCTCCAAATGGGTTTCGAGCCTACATTCCCACCAACAACAAAACGACCTCCATTTTTGTTAATTTGACTAACCCAGCTAACTCACTCTACACTGACCCCGGGGGCCCTTGGGCGGGAGTCACTCCTCCCCCCAATCACTCATCGCACCATGCATTCCCCATTCGCTCCATACACACAGACCCGCGGGCCTCACTCACTCACCAAGTACTCACCTCACAACTCACCAACAACTCTTCAACACACTCACCGCTGAACTCTGCCATCCTCCTAACTACCTCCCCTAACTAACTCGTGCTCCCACGTCGTCCCTTAAACTATAGCACGTTCCATTTAACACTACGTAGCTAAACTACGTCCCCTCTACACACTCACCAGTCTGTCTCTGTCTCCTAAATAATCCCATTTTATTTCCCAACCTAAATCTGGCTACAATCCCTCTAACTAATCCATTCCACGGACTCCATGAGGACTTACCCCTGCCCCATGAAGTCGGTCTAGCTAAGCTAACCCTTCCCCCTAACTAGTTTTCATCCTGTGCCCTGGGTAAGGGGGTCTTCCACCCCTTTCCCAGGAATCCTGTACACCCGAAAGTGAGGCTTGCTTTTTTTTTTTTTTCCATGCGCAGCACCTGCGCGGCAACTCGCGCTCTTTGCACTTTGCAACTGCCCGTGACGTCATGCAGCTGCACGTGTTCCTCGTCCCTCCTTGGACGGTGCCATCCGGCAGAGATACCCCTCCTGCCGGATTCCAACCCCACGTGCAGCCATGACGTCACCGTGCGCAGAAAAAAACACAAGCCCCACGTCTCGAGGGGTTCCCCACGCGAACACATGTGCTTTGCCCGTTGGAGCTTAACACACACGATCGCGTGGAGAACCCGTCCGGTCCAAATCCATTTACCTGCCTAAACTTTGTCCGTCCGCGGGATCGGCAAATCCACCGCGTGCGTTTCCGGACCGGGACTTCACTCTCGCAAGCGAGCACGTGGCGGTCTCGTGCGTTGCACAGCACGGACCGCGTGCTCACTGCTGGGTGAACCCGGCACGGTCCTCGAAACAACTACAGCCGCTACCCGGCTTTCTCTCCTCTGTCGCCGTCTCCGTCGCCATTCCACACACGCATACCTGCGTGTCACGACGCACACAGTCCACACCATCACATTCACACGGGGAGACGCGGCTGCGTGCTCCCGCATGCCAACCGACATCTCCCTCTCATACCGCTCTCTCACACACACGGTCTCCCTTGCACACAGCGACCTTGCACACGGCCGTTCACTCACGCGTGCCTCACTACTCACACAAACCATACTACTCACACACGCGGGGGCACTCAACCGCTGTGCCTCACCCACACACGCGAGGGCACTCACCCGCGGTGCCTCACTCATACACCGTGCCTCACTCACACACGCGGGGGCACTCATCCGCGGTGCTTCACTCACACTGGCCGTTCCATCCACACATACGGCCTCACTCACACACGGTGCCTCACCCACACACGCGGGGGCACTAACCCGCGGTGCCTCACTCACACTCCGTGCATCATCCACACACGGCGTGCTGGGAAGCACGTACTCCGGCACCATCGCCACCACACCACTCACACACGGGGGCGCTTCCACACACGGGGACGCACTCACACCTTGCACCACACACACAGGGACAACCACACTGGGGATTTGTGTCCCCACAAGGGTCTCCGGGGCCTCTATACCCCCAAGCTCTCCGTGCACCCGTCCACAGCACCCGCCCCTCAACCTCGCAAAGCACGACCGAACTCACCTGGTCGTGACTCGCCCCTCAAGGGGGCATACTCCCTCCCCTTGTTCCTGGAGGAGGTCATCCAGCTGCTCGCACCGGGTCCCCACACGCCCGCGAGCTCAACCTCACTATCCTCCACTACCTCCGTGTGTGTGTGCGCGTCACTTACCGCGTCTTCATCGTGTTGTCTCTCCTCTATTTTTTTTGTCTCCCGTGTCTCTATACATTTATAAGTTTCTGTTGTCCCCTCCTGTCTATTAGTCTCCGCTTCTTTCTGGCGTCTTTCCCTTATCTTTAAGTAGGTCAACCTTGCTTTCTCTTTAAGTCGCTCCCGTCCTTCCCTGTTTTTCACTCCTTGCTCTTTCACGATCTCCGCGTACCTCATCCTTGCTTTCCGTATTAATTGTTCTTTTCTCTCCCTCGCAATTACTTTCACCTCGTCTCTTGTCTCCCGAATTACTTTTTCCTTACCCGCCTCCACCGCGGGCCTGTCAGCCGTTGCACCCCCTTCCAGCTCGTTCGTTCCGACACGTGGAGTCGCCATTTTAAGTTCCCTGCTCACGGCCTTCATGCCCGCCTGCAGGCATCGGCCCATGTTCTGCGTCTCACCCCGTAGTTCTTTCATTTCTTTCCTCATTTGCTGTGTATTCGCATCCAACTTTTCGTTCATTTTTTCTATTCCGGCATTCCAGTAATCCAGTTTGTCCTTTATGCTCTGCGCGAGTTCCATAATCTGCCGCATTGTCACCTGCCCTGGCCACTCCCACTGACTACATTTAGTGGTGGAGTTATAATAAAAAAACCGACCAGATGAACGGCATCGATGCCTTTCCCAACCTTCTGGTACGGGTTTCTCTTGCACGGTGATCTCGTCCTGAGCCATGGATTCTACATTACTATTACACATACCTAATCCACCCGGCACCCGCTCGCCTTGAGACGCCATCTTGCTTCTCGTGAAGGGTTAATTTAACTCGCTCGTAATTTGGAGGGAACCGAGGGTCGCTTCTCTCACCCCTGGACCGATTCCCGTGAATTTCGCTGGAGACAGGAGAGCCTGTTGTCCCGCTCTCCAATACCAGTGCCGCGAGGAGGGCGATGAATTTATATCGCACGACCTGACACCAGTGTTGCGGATTCGCGCCCGCCGGCGTGCTGACGGCTACGTAACTCGAATCGCGGCACGTCGCCCACCGGACGGACAATCCAGTCGTGACCCTCTCGGACTAACGCCGGGAACCAGTCACGGGTGGACCTTTCGGTCTCACCGCGATCGAGCCAATCAGCCCCCGCGTGGGATAGGGTTGCTCGCCACCCGAACTACCTAAGTACCCACGCGGAGGGTAGACCGGGCGATCGCACCTCGCCGCAGGTCGACTTCGGACACGGGCCACTTAAGCGACCCGTTCCGTACTATCAGAATAACCGAGCGGTGTTATCGTCGACCTCGACGGTTCGATTAATTATCGGGCGTATTCAGCCCACTACCAACCCTTTACGTGAAGCAAGATGGGGATTCAATGGAGGAAAAGACGGCGAAGCGGGAGAACAGTTTAACAATAAAGCACATTTATTCGCGGCGAACGGAAAGCACACAAATACAATTCCACCAAATGCACACAAAAAAGAAAACACAATTCCATTTACACAAAAAGCAAACATAAAAGTGAAAACACAGTGCAGAGCTAATACCGACTACCGAGCACACGGCAACACTTATACAATTCTACTTCACAGACGGCGCCGACAACACATACCCAAAACCAAGGAAAAGAACATCCCCCAAGAATGAGGTAGGCCTGAGGCCGAGACCGGGTCGGGCCTACCCGTCTGGTGATGAGACGCGGAGCGGCGATGGCCCCGCAACTCCGCGGGCCTCGTGGGACAGTGCCTGGCAGGGGTGGGAACGGGGCCCCCCTTGGTCGCACTATCTCAGCGCGGGGGGGAAACAGGAGGGGGTTGCTGATGCTCGGGCATAGAGGATCTTTATTATGTGCGACGAGCGTCTCCACCTCGGCCAGGTCGCGCTGTCGGCCTCCCTCGGGTGCAGCTTCCTGCACGACGCGAGCACCCCCTCGTCTGGTGTCGCCGCCTTTCCACAGCTCCGTCCCCTCCGTTCCGACTCCAACGCACACGACGAGCAGCTCCACCGCCCGCGAAGTCTTGACCCTCTGCTTCCGACTCTCCTCTTCTTGACTCTCCGACCCTCCCGTTCCGACTCCTCGTTCTCGTTCTGCTGACTCTCTCGTTCCGACTCTCCTCTTCTTGACTCTCCGACCTCGTTCTGCTGACTCTCCGACCGCGTTCTGCTGACTCTCCGACCGACTCTGACTGACGAACACGGTCCTTTTATCCCCCCGTAACTTCGCCTTTGACCCCCTCCCTTTGACCTTTCACCTCGCTCCCCATTGGCCCGAGAAAAAGTGGGCGTGAAGGCTTTTGATCCACAAATTTGCATATATCGATCGTTCTGGAGGCGGGGCCAAATCGCCCCTCGCTCACCGATTGGACGGCAAAAAGTGGGCGTGTGTCGTTTTTGATCCGTTTTTGAAGCAGAAAATCCGTGATTTTGTACACGCTGTTCGACGCGCGTTCTGCATGAGTCCAACACCGGTACCCACAGCGGGGCAAGAACGGTGGCGATGCTACGGTGGCGAGGTGTGACGGGAAGGTCGTGGCGGTTGTGGTGAAGCGGTGGTTGTGGTTGGTGGTTGATGTTGTGGTTGTGATCATGGCGGTTGGTCCAAAATAAAGATAGTGAAAGGAAAACGGCTATCCTGAAGAGTCGCAGCACGTATAAATGACATGTATTCCCACTAGACAACGGGTTTGGGCCTAACTACACATGTACTTACCGAGATACCTCACCTAAGGGACCTGAATGGTGGTTTGCGAATCTGGTAACCACAACAATATATATGCACTCTGTATGTACGTTCAACACTGTAAGTACCAAAGTTTGTTCATGGTGTTTAATATATATATATATATATATATATATATATATATATATATATATATATATATATATATATATATATATATCGGAGGGAGGAGGCGGAGGCGGAGGAGGCGGAGGGGTTCGTATCTCCAGACTGACACCAATTTGTTGCAGATCGGGTATCGGATGCGAGCACGACCGCTATGTGGAGCAGTAGGGTCAACTCTTCCGAACACCCGGAATCTAGATCGTACCTTTCGGAAAACTCCGAGGGTACGGGTCCCTTACCGGACCGTGAATCGTCAATAATTCAGCCATGTGGAACAGGGTTATCTGCCAATCTTGAAATTACCTCGAGATCCATGTGGCGAGCTATCGAGTATTCACACCCTCGACGGAACTCATACGGGACGAGCCGTTAGCGTGCCCAACCCGTGCGCAACCCGAGTGGATGGTTGCCGAAGTCCTGTCGGTCCAAATGTACCTTTACAGCGGCAATAGCCTTTGTAATTCACCAACACGCGCCATGCTAAGCCAATGGAAGAAACACAGAAACGAGCTGATACATTTAACAAATAGGGTATTTATTAACAGTCGGTGGGGAAGGAGGGAAGCGCATAAGGGCAGTTATCACGACTAATAGAGAATGCAAATTTACACACAAGCACTTAAACAATTCCTACTTAAAGACAGGCCCACAGACGAACACTCAAAAGAAACGGACCCAAAATGGTCTTTATCATCCCTTCAGCTCGGAGGGAAGTCAAGCTGAGGGATGACAAAGTGGCTGGCTACTTTGGCCACGAGCGCGAGGCTCGACGTCCACACCTTCATGGAGCACCAGTCGGCAAGAACAGACCAAGGGCAGCCGACGCAGACCACGCCCACGACGAGATGAGCTGGGAACCAGAGCACGCCAGCCCACGCCAGCGACGGGATGAGCGCCGAGACCAGAGCACGCCAGCGACGAGATGAGCCGGGAACCAGAGCATGCCAGCGCAGAGATGAGCCGGGAACCAGAGCACGCGCTCGTGAAGACGGGGTGCAGATTCTTTTCTACCCACTCGAGCAGATCCACCCGATTATTTGCTCTCCGTTCCTTTATCCCCTTTTCGGGCACGATTCGCTCATCGTGACCCGCTCTCCTTCGGTGGGACACGACACATTCCCTTATTTGGCGCGCAGCCAAGCGAACCGGTTCATGACCATATTTGGGAATGGAATTCCATCCCCAAATGAATTCCAAACATACCCACATACCAGCGAGCGCGCGGAGAATGCCGGGAGCAGAGGGTTGTCATTGTTGTAGTTGTAGATGTAAAAATCCTAACTATCAAAATATCTCCGCAGCGCATGAACATTTACTTACCCATTAAACAAGGGAAATGGAGCTATCTATCCACAATTACTTATCAAAATAACTGAGCTATAGGACCTGTATGTTGAGTGCTCATGGCTTCCAGATTCACAATAGTACGTCATGATGTCGATTTCTTTGATAAAATAAATGTAGATACAAATTCCTGTCAGCTTGACGACACAATTTAAGTCGATATTGCAGTTAAAGATGACAGAAACACAAATCTATCCATATCTTAGGCCAACGTCACATTTGCTCTACGGCTAAGATACGGCGGCCGTACCACCCCTGAATTGACAGAAACGTGCGGCGGCCGCAGAGTTTCTGAGGTGGCCTCAGGGTGGCCCTACGCCGTATGGCTATCTTTTACAGGCTGTAGGGGTCGCCGTGGAATTATAGCACGGAGTTATAACTTTTTTGTTTCTACGTTGGCCGTAGCAATTCGACAAACCAAGCTGTGACGTAGATGTGTTCCACGTCAACCGTACTTAGGGCGTACGGTGGGCTTGCATTATTCGTGTGACTGCCGTAGGCTCTTATCAATGAAAAATGAATTTTGCCAACCCCCAAAAAATTACGGCGGCCGAACTATTTCCACGGTCGCTGTAGGGTAGTCTTAAGGCGTCCCTGTGTTCAACGTACGGTGGCCTTGCGGTCTGTGTGACTACCTGCGGGCAACGCAGGGTCGACGCACGGTTCCCCTATGCCCGCCGTGCGTCCTACGTACGGCCTCCGTGGCAGTCTGCGTCGACCGTACGTTCACCGTGCGCTACCGCTAGAGATCGGAGTATAGGTGTTTGCCTATACTCCGAACTGGTATATTCAGTTATATATATTATAGTTATAGTATATTCAGTTATATATACTGGTATATTCCGAACGGTTATATTTTTATTTCAGTAAAAAAGAACTGGTATATATACCCACTCCTTACCGTCCGTCTGGCCGCACGTTCTCCTTAGGGCCCCCCTGTGGTCGCCTTGCGGGCACCTTGAGGCTACCTTGTGTCTGCCTTGAAAATTCTATGGCCACCGCAGGGACGTCCTAAGGTCACTGTGCGCCATCAAATCAAAGACCGTACGGCACCCCCACGTTTTCGGTCTCCACAATTTATAAATACCCCGTGCAGCTCCCCGAAAAATAAAAACATATGTGACTGCTACATTGTGTGACCATGGGAATACTGCGACCACCCTATAATTGCCAGTGGCCGTAGATTTTGTAGAGCCTACGGCCACCGTGCCAAATGTGACTTAGGCCTTAACGAAGACATGTCCTTTGTTTGTGACTGTTGAAACTGTGAAGTCGGACTGACCACGTGCCTGGGCGTGGCCTAACTCTATGATTGGCAGGAGCTCTGAAGCGCTCGAGCTGTTATTGGTTACTGATCTCGTGGATGGTCTGACGACCAAATGACGAGCAATCACAGCAATGACGTAAATGAGAGGAGGATGAGGAGGAGAAAGCAATTTGAAAACCCCTCCTATTGACAGAGTCAAACGTCGGGGTAACAAATGGACCCAAAATATGCAAAGCCCTCTCTGAATCCATCGGCAAGGGTAACTGGAAGAGCACTCGGTAGAGCGCATACGTCCACTCTGTAATGCCTGATCCATGAGAACATATCTGGCCCAATATATTTTTGAAGATATCGTGCTATATATCGATTTTGGCGCTATCTCTCAATGGTGAAGAATGACTTAAAAAATTCTAGTGGATGGATCAGGATCCATATCCGGATCCAGATCTTCATCAAAATCCAATCAATTTGTCCTTGTCACACACCCAAGCTGTCCACAACTATTTGAAATATCCTGTACACAGACAAACAGACAGAAAGGAGTAAAAACATAACCTCCTTCACCTTCATTGGCGGAGGAAATCGTGCATTGGATTAATGGAAATAAAAATGTTTATTTTGTTCTGTTTTGTGAAATTTTTATCCATTTTTTAAAGCCCCAGAGGAAGCCCTGTGAGTGGTTTATGTTTATGGGTGAATGAAGATGTAAACAAAGTGCAAAACATGATCAGAATTCCCATTTAATACAATTAAACTACATTATAAAGGGTACCACGTGGTGCAGCATTTCGGAGCACCCCGTTGTGAAGGAAACCAACATGGCGATAACATGTACATTTACTTTGGGGATGATACATACCCGGTCCACGTGATGGAACTCACAATGTTCCAAACATGCTTGGTTTAAGGGGTCATGGGGAGGTGTATGAGTTATGGGGCGTTGTTTGCATGTTTTACCCTCTTTTGTATCTCACACCATCCCGTTTCCATAGTGAGGTTGTAAGCCCGTTATACGTGGTAAGCTCGTCCTGGTAGTTTATTACAGTAAAAATGACATTGAACATCATGTTTAACATCCGGGGTATTAACGATGTGGGATTTCTATCAGATTCCCCCCAGGAACCGAAGGATTACAAGATTCACATCAAAACAGGAGATGTTTGGTGGGCTGGGACAAACTCCGATGTTTATATCACGATGTGTGGACGATTGGAGTGTTTGAGATCTTATCATCTTAAACATTCATCAACACATCGCAATCCTTTTCAAGGGGGTCAGGTAATCATTCACAGAACACTTTAACAAGGTAGATAAAATAATAATAACCATGTTAATATCCTAACCAGGTGAGATGTTACCTGCCGTGCACGTGTTCCCTACAGGTAGATGTTTTCACTGTGCGGTCCCGTTTCCTGGGAAACCTGGAAAATGTAACAATCTGGCAAGATGGGAGTGGAGTATATCCTTCCTGGTTACTCGAGAACATCAGAATCACCAAAACATTCTCTGGAATGGAACAAACATTTACCTGTTCATGTTGGATTGAAGGAAACAAACGTAAAACCCTCTATCCCCAGGTAATCTCACCTTTTCCCATGAATAGGGAATGGAATCTCGTGTTTAACTTCCTCTCCCAAGATCACGTGTTTCCCCCCAAATCCTCGACATCAATGAATGAAGTGAATTTAGAAAATGAACAAAGAACTCTGTAAATATAATAATTACTCATTTGTTAAATTTATTTATATCATTTAATACTACGACTAATAATAATGTGATTGTTGTTATTATTATTATTATTATTATTTGATGTATATGGCATGTTTTGATTCTGGATACAAGATACTGTTGGTTGAAACAAAGAATGAGGGGGAGGGGGGAGGAGGATGGGGAGAGGGGGATGGGGAGAGGGGGTGGTGTGGGGGTTAATGCGGTCATGGAGTTGTTGCTTGTGAGGGGGATGGGGGGTTAATGCGGTAATGGAGTTGTTGCATGTGGGAATGTGGGGTGGGGGTTAATGCTGTCATGGAGTTGTTGCATGTGAGGAGGTGGGGTGGGGGTTAATGCTGTAATGGAGTTGTTGCATGTGGGGAGGTGGGCTGGGGGTTAATGCTGTAATGGAGTTGTTGCATGTGAGGGGTGGGGGGTTAATGCGGTAATGGAGTTGTTGCATGTGGGGAGGTGGGCTGGGGGTTAATGCTGTAATGGAGTTGTTGCATGTGAGGGGTGGGGTGGGGGTTAATGCTGTAATGGAGTTGTTGCATGTGAGGAGGTAGGGTGGGGGTTAATGCTGCAATGGAGTTGTTGCATGTGAGGGGGTTGGGGGGTTAATGCAGTAATGGAGTTGTTGCATGTGAGGAGGTGAGGTGGGGGTTAATGCAGTAATGGAGTTGTTGCATGTGAGGAGGTGGGGTAGGGGTTAATTCTGCAATGGAGTTGTTGCATGTGAGGGGTGGGGGGGGTTAATGCGGTAATGGAGTTGTTGCATGTGAGGAGGTGGATTGGGGGTTAATGCTGCAATGGAGTTGTTGCTTGTGAGGGCGTGGGGGGGGGGGTAATGCGGTAATGGAGTTGTTGCTTGTGAGGGGGTGGGGGGTAATGCGGTAATGGAGTTGTTGCTTGTGAGGGGTGGGGGGATTAATGCGGTAATGGACTTGATGCTTGTGAAGGGGTGGGGGGTTAATGCGGTAATGGAGTTGTTGCATGTGAGGAGGTGGGGTGGGGGTCAATGCAGTAATGGAGTTGTTGCATGTGAGGGGGTGGGGGGGGTTAATGCGGTAATGGTGTTGTTGCATGTGAGGAGGTGGATTGGGGGTTAATGCTGCAATGGAGTTGTTGCATGTGAGGAGGTAGGGTGGGGGTTAATGCTGTAATGAAGTTGTTGCATGTGAGGGGTGGTTAATGCGGTTATGGAGTTGTTGCTTGTGAGGGCGTGAGGTGGCGGTTAATGCTGTAATGGAGTTGTTGCATGTGGGGAGGTGGGGTGGGGGTCAATGCAGTAATGGAGTTGTTGCATGTGAGGAGGTGGGGTGGCGGTTAATGCTGTAATGGAGTTGCATGTGGGGAGGTGGTGTGGGGGTTAATGCGGTAATGGAGTTGTTGCATGTGAGGAAGGGTTTGGGGGTTAATGCGGTAATGGATGTGCAGGTGCTTCTTGTGAGACATTGAATCCATAAATACATTTTCTCAGCAAAATTCCAAACCCGCGGCCATTCCTCACAGAACTGTCTCCAGAGATTCCTCATCGTCGTTTTTTAACCGTTTTGTAACCTCACCGGTGATGCCCTCCATGACTGATGATGGTTCTGAATGGGGACAAACCCACGTGATCTCACCATCCCCTGGGATATCGAGATCTTGGAAAGAGAAGGAGTGATAAAGGACGGTATCCTGCTGTATCTATCGTTTTTGATAATTTACATGTTCTCGAGGATGATCAACAAAACAGATTTGAGAGATCCAATACTCTACACCTGATGGTCCTGGTGTGGGAGCACAGATAATATCTCTTCACACACAAACTTCGGAAATGAGTGGCTCATTCTTATTCTTGTCGTTTGTCTTCACCGAATCAACCCGCGTGACCACGTCTCTGTGACATCATCATCCGGACGTTTGTGCACAACCCGAAAATCTGCACTGCTCGATGTGAAATATTAAATATACTTCACTTTTATCTCGTCCGTGCAGGACTCGGACAGTAATAGACGGTAATGTACAACCACATAGATGTACAAGGACATCAGGAACCAAGAGGGTGATTAAAACGGTACAAATGTGATTTCAACCTGGGATCCCATCATCAGGAGCTCTGTGCTGGGTTTGTGGATCAAAACAATCATAAACCGGATTATCAATTCGATTAATTATCATGATGTTAGTGATTGATGTTCACACAGATCGATAACATGAAATCTTTCACCTCCGAGTAATTTCACACAAGACAGTCAATTCACCATTCAGGGGAATTTGAGGAACACGTGCTCCACGATGCAGCACCACAGGTTACATGAATCAATAGGTCATCAACAGAACATCCAAAGTCTAAACAGGAACTATGAGTCTATCAGTAACTCGTATCAGGTTTCTGCATATTCCATGCAAGTATCAGGTGAGAATGATGGAAGTATTGGGTCACGTGGGAATGAAGGGACAGATACACTCAGTATCTTGAACGGCATTCGGTGGAGCACATCCCTCCACCATGCTGAACACTTAGAACAGGTTACGTTGAAAAATCAACATTGCTGATGACTTTCGATGACAACGTCAAAGCTCGGTGTTTGATGTGGTCGGCATGTCGCTTCCACATCTGCTGCATGCCTCCAGTTGACACTTCCACAGTGTATGAAACAGGACCCGTTCGCTTGGCATTGTAAACCAGGTCACTTGTCACTCGAGCTGTAATTTTGACCTGAAACGTATTGTCCAGTTTCAAACTCCTGAATTGTCTGCGAATCATGAGCTAATTTTTGCGACAGCTGTTTTTGCTCAACCGTGGTGTTGATGTTGAGTACAACCATGTTTATACATGTATGGAGTTTCCTGTTCATGAGCATGTTTGTCGATATTTGTGTCGTTGTGGACTGTGCGATAATTCAAGAGAAATCACGACACGCAAGTGTGCAAGGGACCACTCATTTTACGCAGTGCCAATTTTGCAGTTTGCACCGCACGTTCCGCTCACCTGTTTGTCGCTGGATGGTATGGAGAACTCCTGATGTGTCGAACTCCGTTCATGTTCACGAACTTTGCAAATTATTCGCTCGTGAAACGCGGCCATGGCCCATTGTCCGCTACAAGAGTTTGAGGTATGCCGTGTGCAGCAAACGCTTTTCGCAGTTTGTCAATCATGACTTCACTCGTCATTTTCAAAGTGACATACATTTCAATCCACATTGAGTATGCATCGACCAGAATGAATGGCATCTTCCCTTCGACTGGACTCGGATAGTCTACATGTATGTGCGACCATGGTTGACTAGGGTACTCCCAAGGATGCAGTGGTACTTTGGAAGGAAGTTTTCTGATATGCCTGACATTCATGACATCCTTTAACTCTTTGCTCAAAGTCAATATCCTTTTGTGGCCACCACATTTTATTTATTTAATGTGGCCATTTTACTGCAGACCCCTCTTCAAAAGACAACAGCTTGGGGACCTTCGTGCCAAAGCCTTAATCCTTACAATACTTGGATGGCCCTCGTGCAACAGGTCAACCATCTGACGTTGGCATTGGGGTGGTTGCACCACCCTGCTCCGCATAGCATACAACCTACATGAACACTCAGTTCCTATTTATGACTAGCAAATGGTTTGAACTCTTCCTGTGGCAATGTGCCTCGCCAACGCCCGATGATGTACTCACGAAGGCTTGAAAGCACAGGGTCCCTGCCTGTCATTAGCCATACATGTGTAGGGGTGATCAGTGAACTCTCCATCGTGTCCATCAAGAGAATCACTTCTCCCGGAATTGGAGCATCCAGCCCAGTCAATGTACGAGGTCCGTCTAAAAAGTAACGGGACTGACTTCACAGAAATTTTATTCCAAAAAATATATTGAAATCACAGCTTGTCCCCTTCAAAATAATTTCCCTCCAGTCTCACACACTTGTCCATCCCCTTCTTCCATGCTTCGATACACCCCCGGAAGGCTTCTTCTGGAATACTATGGAGCTCCGTCATCACGGCCCTTTTGATGGCCTCCACATCAGGAAATCAGGTCTCCTTGAGCTTGGGGAGTAGGAAAAATTCACAACGGGCCAAGTCTGGCGAATATGGGGGTTGCTCCAGAGTTTGCATGTTCATCTCCACCAGAAACTGTCGGATGCTCAGAGCACTGTGAGCAGGGGCATTGGCATGGTGGAGCACCCAGGAGTTGTTCTCCCACAGATCCCTCCTCTTGTCCCAGACTGATCTCATGAGATCTCAAGAGTTTTTACTGTTTCTGGTCCTCGGACAACAGCTTGGAGACCATCTTTGCGCACACCTTGCACATTTTGAGATTTTCAGTGATGATGCTCCAGACAGTGTCCTTGTTGATGGAAAGTTCCTCAGCAATCATCCGCACTGTGCGTCGACGATCTGCACGCACCATCTGCTTCTCTCGCTCGATGTTGTCCACCGTTCTGCTCCTTGAAGGTCTTCCAGACCGTGGATCGTCTTCAACCTCCTCCCGTCCCTCTTTGAACCTCTTGTGCCATTCAAATGCACGTGTGTGTGTGACATCGTTTCTTCCCCGTCGACTTGCTGCAGCATTGCGAAGGATTCGGAAGGTGTTTTGCCAAGCTTGGCAAGAAACTTCAGATTGGCTCTCTGCTCACGACTCATAGCACGACTACTCAGACTAGACAATGTGTAAAGCATGACCTGTAAAAAATCACACAATGAGCGCAGTCAACCATCACCAATCATATATATATATATTGCTGGAATGTTGCAAAAGACTGTAATGCAACCCATTCATTCAAGTTGTGTAAGTGGAGCACACAGCAGGCTCAGCCCCGTTACTTTTTAGATGGACCTCCTATGTGGAAGACGGCTCAGCGCGTCGGCATTGGCCAAGCCAGGTTTGCATACGATATGATAATTGTAGGCTGCAAGGCTTAATGACCAATGCTGAACTCAAGGTGATGCCATTGTTGGAATAGCCCACTTTTTCATTAAATAACCCCAGCAAGGGCTTGTGGTCTGTATTTATTTGAAAGGCACAGCCATACAGATAAATATGGAATTTCTTAACTCCAAAAATTACTGTGAGGTCTTCCTTATCAAACTGCGAGTATCTGTGCTCTGCCTTATTCAACGTGGGCGAAGCATAGCCAATCGGTCCGTCTGTGTCATCTAGCATTATGTGCGCCAGCACCGCTCCAACACCATATGGACTGGCGTCACATGACACCACTGGTTTCTTGCGATCATCGTAACGAGTCAGGACGTGTGTGGGCTTTCAGCAAGCGTTTTCCTTTTTGGAATGCTCCTTGTTGATCCTTCTTCCATTGCCACCGCACCTCCTTCTATAGTAGGCAATGTAAAGGCTCAAGTGCAGATACTAAATCCGGCAAAAACTTGCCATTGTAGTTCAGTAGCCCAAAGAAGGACTTCAGTTATTTACATTCTATAGTGTAGGTGTGCGGTGATTGCCCTGACCTCATCCGTCGCCTGTATCCCATTCATGGTTATCCATTTGCGTCTGGACTTCGCTGCCTTGTACCTCCAACCTCACAACCAGTGGTTTGGATTTCACTTGGTTGCTCCATTTATGAAAAAGACTTGTGACGTGTCCTCTTCATTTTCCTCCTCGAACTGATATGTCTTGTATTGAGACATTTTGCTCATTCCCTGTGGAGAGCTGTTCTTGCTCCGAGGGATGCTTTGGGTTTTGGGTTTCAACGACAGACTCTTGCAAAGTGACCCTTTTAGCCACATATATAGCAGTCCATATTTCAAGGTGAACACCCGCGAGCTTGATTATGAGCCGTCCATCCACAGCGATCACATTTTACTGCAGACCCCTCTAGAAAAGATAAAGCGCGGGGGGTGGGGGGGGCTGGTGGCTATCCAAACTCGTCATCATGTTTACTGCTCCTTCATCCCACATGACTCCGGTATGTTCGCGGATATCCAATGTGTTATTTTCCACCAATTCCATTGACGAAGCTATATTCAGGGCCTTGTCGAAATCCAACGTTGTTTTTGTCAGCAATCTGCGTTGGATCCGACCACCTTTAATCCGACCACCGAACAACAGGCCCCATCCGCGTATGCGCAGATGCAACATAGCAATATGTCACACCACTGATAGGCCGGATCTGGACGGGGGGCACGAGGCCGTTTATTATGGCACGGGGTCCTACATTTGACCAGGATGGATGCTGGCTCAGATTTTTCCAAAAACGGCAGAGGTTAACCCTTTTCCCTGAAATGCGTGATTTCAAACAATAACGAAATAAAAGATGCGTTCTTCAAAATATTCCCAATCTTTTCACTATTTTATTAGTTACACTGGCAAATGATACCCTATTTTGAAGCTTATGACATTGGCTTTGTTATGGAAAGAAAATATTTAGGACTCCTGCTAAATTAGTTAGCCAGGGGTCAAAGGTCATGTGACCCCCCCAAATTATATAATATACAACAGAAATGCCCCAAAACATAAATTGTATCCCAACTACACATCTCTGGGCAGTTTTTTTTTTTTTTTAAGAAATGGTCATTTTATTCCGAGCAGGTGTAAAGTTACATGGGGTCAAAAATGTCCCCATTTAAAAAAAAATTGGAAAATCATGAAAATGTGCTGTTGATATCTTCACTCAATTATTGAATACCTAATACTCAATATATGTGACCTTTTCCTTTCCTGCCATTGGAAAGTAGTGAAGGTGACCCTGAAAGATGCAATGGGGGTGTAAAAAGGGTCCTATGGATTAAAAACAGTCTTAAGGGAGAGCGTTTGTGAAGAGATCGTTACATTCAATAGTGTAAGTAGAGGTTCCATTCACATGATGAAATGCAGTCTCTGCATTGATATCATACGAAAATAATCAATTTCATATCTGTCTGTCTTTGCAACGATTTTTTGACTGAAATACATTCAGTGGTGGGATTTGTCGTGGATCCAGTGTAGACTGGCTGGGTGGGAAGAAAGTGACCAAGTTAGTTGTTCCTGCATGGATATAGTCAGGGAGCCAAGGCCCTAAAATCCTGAGGAGGTGGGGATGGATGCTATCTATACTTTGTTTGAATATATTTTTGGTAGACATACCCATTCCTCATATATTCTTTGTTGTGTACTCGGCAAAAGCTCTTGCAAAGTCAAATTATGGCCCAAACTTTGAAGTTTTGCATGCGGCAGTTTTGGCTAAAAAATTAGAGGTTGGGGAAATACATTTGGGATTTACATTGGATCAGCTTTCAAGAAAACATACAAGTTAGGCATCAATATAAAGGTCTTGGCCCAACCTACAATTTGGTAGTAAAATTAGTTTGATTACCTTATTGATGACGTCATGAGAGGAGGGACGAAGAGTGGGGAGGGAGAGAGGGATGAGGGAGAGAGAGAGAGAGAGTGGGGTGAGTTCGAAGGTGGAGGGGGAAAGAGAGGAGGGAGGGAGAGTGAGGAGGGGTGAGTGAAGAGAAGGTAGCAAGAGGTGAGAGCAAGAGAAGGCAGACGTGCGGTGGAGCATTAATTATGATACATATTGTCTCATCAAAATGATTCTGCATACAATAACAGCGAAGATGGAAACAAAATAACGTCTCAAATTCATCTTCTACCGATCATACTATAAATACCACCCAGAGACAAACACTGCCCAGACATGTCCAGAGACAACTTTTCACCAGATTTGCTTTGATTCCCTGTACAGCACAACGTGAAACTTCTGAAAATATTGACACAGATCTGGCAGAAGCAATGGAAAAGCAGTGCCTTTGAGGGACAGGGCGTGAGGTCAAGCAGTGAATGCATTAAATCATATAGCTCAATGAAGCTGGTTAATTTTAGGACATTCCTAAATCTTCTGTTCGCTCAATATAATTCTCAATACAGAAGAAAAAGATAAGTTTAATGCTTTGGAAATTTCACATTTTCTTATATATATATATATATATATATATATATATATATATATATATATATATGTATATGTATATGGAGAGGGAGGGAACATAGCTTTGCTTGCTGAAAGTAAATAGGTGTATCAGCTTCGTTATAAGACTTGTTATTTCTTTAAATTATCAGATTTCACAACAGATTTCGACACTTATTTCGTCCGGACGATATCCGATCCTCAAAACCGGAATAATATTTTGATGATATCCTTTACTTCGTCTGTGAGAGAAGATCGTGGGAAAATCGTATCATATAATGCATGAAATTACTCAAAGCTCCTAAGTTGAAAACTATTGCCCTTACAAAAGCGATGTATACAACCATTTCTAGCCATGATGAACAGGCATTCGATAATATGAGTAAGGAAAATGAAAAAAAACTTTGGCATCAAGAAATCATTGCAGCCTGCTCCAAGTCAAGGCATGGTTGAGCAGGCCAAAAAACATGGTGGCTTCAGCCCCAAGCGAGGTTACCTAGGATATGCTTTAAGACCCCAGCGAGAGCAGTGACTGAGGATGCACCTGATAAATGATATAATTAAATAAGACCGTTAATTATCTTCAAAAAGGGGTGTTTTAATGAACCCAAATACCGATTTTCAGTCATTCACTTCCTTGGAGTTCCTTTGGTATGCATGCAAAGTTGCAGGCTGCTAGGTTTCATGGTTTTGGAGTTTTAGAGGCCACACACACATACATACACACATGCTTATTAGTATAGATGATGTAATAAGGTCACTAATTTGGAAGGAACATGAAAATCATTGTATCTCATCAATAGATTGCCCAACTTCATACAAACTAATAAACTTGGAATATCAAAGATACTATTTATATCGAAGAAATATCGACAAAGTTTTTAATATCAAGAATGTTTACAAAAGGAACATAGTTGTTATATAAACCCCTTTCAACTGAAAGGGAAAATTTGGAAAAATTACCAAAATTGGGAAATTCCTTGAAACACAGATTGCCTTCATTTCTTCTCATTTTATGGTTTAACAGCATAGAGTCTAACTTTATCCAGCTTCATAATGTATTCAGTAACAATTTTAAATCAGATATTAACACCGAGCTATAATTTTCTAATACATTTATTTTGATTACATCATCGATGACATCACCAGAGCTAAAAAGGTCATCGATCTTAAAGGGAAGTGAAGATCTCGGTACCTCTTCAATAAGATAACTGAAAGATTGCTATCGAAATTACATCGAATAACTGACCAAATACAGCACTGGAGTATCAGGAGGAACCCAAATCGACAAAGATGGAGTCATCAGGAGGAACCTGGATAGGATTTGGGTTTCGGCTGCTGTCCCTCTACCCTCAAACCCTTCCAGCCGCAGCCAAGTGAGCCTCACAAAAACTATTTTCAAGATTCACCCCTCCATAGACAAAGAAAAAGAACGAAAGAGAGATGGGGGACAGAAATAAACCATGCACATCAACATAAAAAAACACGCTCACATACATACACACATCAACAGAAAACACCCACACCACAAACCAACATTTTAAAAAACCACAACACACAAACCATACTTTCATAGCAGAAATAACTTTCCACTTCTTAACTTACCAGTACAGAATGTACAGGAATCCATCAGCAAACACAGGCCCTCTATTTATATTGAAGATCCATTTCTGGTCAACACTCATGACACACTTCCGGTTTAATTAATTTTAAAAAACCAAAACCATGTTATTACGTCACCCATTATTTCTTATATTATTATTTCACACATCTTCCACTTCTACGGAAACCTGTTTACAAGAAAAGCAATCAAAGTTGAACAAGTGATCACAATGACATCTAAAAACATTCTCACATGACCGAATAATACTCATGAACAACGTTTTTGACAGCAAGATATTCATCAAAAGCAACATACTCATTATGTTAACCCCAAAGAGGCATTTCTACACAGTCTTCAGAAGGTGGCAATTCATGCATGCACTACCTGGATTTGTAATTCAAGGCACTGGATAGCAAGGAAGTCAAGACTATCTCGTTTATCTATTTTTAATCAAACAAAAAGCCATTTACCATTGCCACTCCGCAAGGGCAACGCCTTTTGCATCTACTTGTTTGGCATTTTTAGGAAATGTTGACTAATTTGGGTTTTGGGGGCTCAGTCATTCTGTTTGCAATTAGGTGGCCATTTTATACTTTCCATCGAAATTTGATTGGGTCTGGTAAGGCTGGTTGAGACTGGGATGCTCATTTGCAAATGGCTTGCTGGTGCACGGATGAAATGAAACCAAAATGAAACATCTAGTCACAGAGAAGATGACCAATCTCTTCAGACATAATAGGGCAGACCTAACAAACATCACAACAGGTCAATTTGCTTCATCCAACGAGTTAGTGTAAGCAAAAGAGAGGGGACTGAAAGCTCTTACCATAGCACAAGATGAAAACAGCCACAAAGTGGAACATATGCACCTAAAAACATTCAATAAAAAGGGGGAAAACAAACAACACCCGTACAGAAGACCAAACAACGACAAATACAAGAAAGTGCTGTGATAAGAAGTCTATGCTTTGCTCAAAGCCTAAATGACTCAGAAAATGGAAGCTTTTTCATATGAATAGGCAAACTACCCAAGTTCACTGTTTAACCCAGATGAAGGGCACCCGTCTGGATACAGGATGAGAAAAGGCAAGAAAGCAGATTATGTTATGGCTTTGAAAATACAATGGATTATCACTGGGAGTAGCTGGATCAACTTCCTCCTTCCAAAGAAAAGACAGCCATTGTAGTTGATATGATGTCATCTATTCAAAATTTTCATGGTATGCGATGCACTGATTTTGATCAACCACAGCAAAAAGAACCTTCACAAGATTCTGAGCATGAAACCAACAGGTTGTGATGTAATTCACATCATTGGTGACAGATATGACATCAATCCATCAAGAAATGAAGGCTATCTGTGCTTCGAGGAATTCCCCAATTTTGGTAATTTTTCGAAATTTTCCCTTTCGGTTGAAAGGGGTTTATATATATATATATATATATATATATATATATATATATATATATATATATATATATATATATATATATATATATATATATATATATATATATATCAACTATGTACCATTTATAAACTTTCTTGATATTAAAAACTTTGTATATATTCCTTCTACATAAATGTTATCTTTGATATTCCAAGTTTATTGGTTTGTCTGAAATTGGGCAATCTATTGACGAGATACATTGATTTTTCAGGTCCCTTCAAAATCGGTGGCCTTTTGACCTCGAGTGACGTCATCAATAATGTCATCAATCTAATTTTACTACCGGATTGCAGCTTGGGCCAAAAACTTTCTATTGATGCCTAACATGTATGTTTTCTTGAAAGGTGATCCCATGTAAATCCCAAATGTTAGCTCTTATACGAGCCTTAACATTATATTTATATATATATATATATATATATATATATATATATATATATATATATATATATATATATATATATATATATATATATATATATGTCCCAAATGAAATTCCCCTACCCATAATTTTTTGGTCGAAATTGTTGCAAACAAAAGTTCAAAGTTTCGGCCATAATTTGAGTTCGCAAGAGCTTTTGCCAAGCACACAATTTCCAACAAGCTTCATCCGAACCCATCCATAACATTTTGAGATATCTTGCTCACAGACAGACAGACAGGGGTGAAAACATAATCTCTGTCCACCATCGGTGGCAGAGGTCATGATGTAACTTGCTGGCAGGTGGTATGTGTGAATGAATATATCGACTGGAAGGGCAATCGGGAGAGTGCATACCTCCGCCATGCAATGCCTGATCCATGAGAACATATTGAGCCCAATACATTTTTGAAAATTCATGCGATATATTCGTTTTTGGCCCGATCTCTCAATGGTGAAGAATCACTTTAAAAATTAAATAGCTCTCTTATCTAGATTCGGATTTTCACCAAAAGTAAGTCAGTTCGTCCTTGTCACACACCCAACTTGCCTACCAAATTTCATTCGAATCTGTCCACAAGTTTTTGAGAAATGTTGATCTGAAAAATAATTGGCTCGTTGAATTGAGTGACCTGAGATATAAATCCTCTTCAAATTTCAAGTCAATCGGATGAAAATTGAGGATTTTAGAAATCTCACCTTTGCTGCTCACCTTTGGCCTATGATGACCTTTTGACCTGGTCACCTCAAGAACAATAGGCTTCTTCCGTATGACAAACTCTACCATGTGGTGAAGTTTCGTGAAGATCGGTTTAAAATTGTGACCTGTAGGCGAGAGACAGACAAACAAACAAGCTGAATACCATGAATGACCCCGACGTTGAATGAAAGCCGATTACCAAATGATGTTGATACTTGGGCAGCCAATTACCAGACAATATAACAAAAATAACAAGAATGAATACCATGGATGATCAGGAGTCAAATACAAGTCGATTACGATATGATGTTGATCATCCTCACATAGCTGATTACCAAACATAACAAGATGGCGACTTTGCACGACCCCCCACCCCTTGTACGTCATGACGTCGATTTCTTCAATAAAATGAATGTAGATACAACTTCCTGTCAGCTTGACTACACAATGTAAGGTGACATTGCAGTTAAAGATGACAGAAACACAAATTTATC
The DNA here is from genome assembly GCF_056783735.1 of Eptatretus burgeri. Taxonomy (NCBI): domain Eukaryota; kingdom Metazoa; phylum Chordata; class Myxini; order Myxiniformes; family Myxinidae; genus Eptatretus; species Eptatretus burgeri. Next base: position 134,129,771 of record NC_140963.1, read on the forward strand.
CCGATCTTAACGAAGACGTCCTTTGTTCGTGACTGTTTAGACGGTGAAGACGGACTGACCACGTGCCTGGGCGTGGCCTAACTCTATGATTGAGAGGAGCTCTGAAGCGCTCAAGCTGTGATTGGTTACTGATCTCGTGGACGGTCTGACGACCAATATGATGAGCAGTCACAGCAATGACGTAAATGAGAGGAGGATGAAGAGGAGAAAACAATTTGAAAAGCCCTTTTTATCCTTTTTTTTTGTATACCTTGTTGAGGCTCGTGTGAGAGCTAACACAGAACGCACAGCAAGGGGGGGCATGATACAATGGGGGGGGGAGTGGGGAGGACAAAACAGTGGGGAACAGACACATGAGGAGATCTGTGGAAGGGAGAGGGATGGGGCGGGGAAAATCGGGACAATACAAGATGGACATTACAGGGACTTTCAGGAAGGAAAGCAGGGAATTTGAAGGAGGTGGGCTTGGGTGGATTATTGGGGGAAGAAAAGGTCGAGGATTTGGATGGGGGATGATAAGAGGTGGTGGTGAACAGCTGTTTTGAAGGCCTGGAGGGAAGAATGGGATTGAACAGAGGGGAGGGAGTTTATTCCAAAGGCGGGGAAAAAGAGGAATGAAAGAGTGAAGGTGAGCAGTGATTCGTGATTTTGGTAGTTTTACCAGAAGCGGGTTGTTGGCGGACCTTGAGCGCCCTGTGGAAATGTAGTGGGGACAAATCGCAGAGAGAGCAGGGGGGGGGCGCAGGCTGGAGAGGAGATGGTAGAAGACAGAAAGACCACCGACCAACCTGCGATGAGAGAGTGAGAGGCCCAAAGACTCAGCTTCATTATGGGAGATGCCAATGATCCGAAATGCCTTGGTTTCCACAGTGTGAAGCCGAGAAAGGTGGGAGGCAGGAGCACCAGCCCAGAGGGGAGAGCAGTACTCCATCAGGCTGTGGACGAAAGCTTTGTAAGTGGTCAGGAGCTCAGGAGGGCCGAGGAAGGACATTGCACGACGGAGGATTCCCAGTCGGCGACTGGCTTTGGAGGCAAGGTTGGAAATGTGGCTTTCCCAGAAAGGTCATGGCAGATAGTGAGATCCAGATGCTTGAAAGAAAAGACTTCTTCCAGAGGATTGTTGTGAAAGTAGATGGGGGGGTTTTCTAAACTGTCCTTTCAGAGAGACATAGTGAGAGTGTGAGATTTGTCTGGATTGAAAGACATGTTCCACGTGTTGGACCAGTTTGTGATTTTATCCAGATCTGCAGTGAGCGAAGAAGCTGCTGCTTGCCGGTTTGAGGGATGACAGATGGTACGGCAGATGGTGGAGTCATCAGCAAAGAGATATGGAGGATTTTCCAGAGAGTCGGAGAGATCATTGATGAAAACCAGAAAAAGAACAGGGCCCAGAATGCTGCCTTGAGGAACTTCAGCCTGGACAGGAAGAGGGGATGAAAGAACTCCATTTAGGGCCACACGTTGATTGCGACAGGAGAGGAAGTCTGCGAGCCATGAGTGGAGATGGACTTGGATACCATAGGAAGAGAGTTTGGTGAGTAGGGCACGGTGCCAGACCATGTGAGAAGCACATGATATGTCCAGGGATACGGCTCGGATTTCCTGTCTGGCATTGAGGACCTCCATCCATTGTTGGGAGAGCAGAAGCAGCATATCCAGGGTAGAGTGACCTGGTCTGAAACCAAATTGATGATTGGAAATCAAGCCATTGGAGAAGAGGAAGGATTTAATTTCGAATTGACAGTTGACAGAGTTGACAGAGTCAAACATCACATGTTGACAGAGTCAATTGACAGAGTCAAACGTCAGGGTAATAAACAACAGACAAACAGATAGAATAACAAAAATCGACCTTCCAGTGTACTTGAAAAATCTTCGATTTTGTAAGGAACAGACATACAGAGAGGAGTGAAAACATAACCTCCTTCATCTTCGGTGGCGGATGTAAAAATCGGAGTTATTGACTTCAACTCACTGCTGAAGGTTGATGACTTCCTCCAGTCTGAGGGGTGTTCCATAAGCTGTTAAGCTTGGTGCGTGTGAATACAGCCACGAGTTCAATAAATTGCAAGAATAACGACACCAGGCTACTCCCCAAAAGGGGTACGATGATAGAAGTCCTGCGGTTAAGAAGAGTGAAAACACACCAATATAGTGAGTTGGAATGAGGCGCGTGGTATGAAGACTCCGTTCGTCAAGAAAGGAAATGCGTCACTGAAGATAGTGCTGGAAATGTGGTTTAACTCCAGTGAACTTCAAAAAAAACTCCAGTAAACTTCAGCAAAACTCCAGTGGACTCCACTGATCTCCAGTGTACTCCTACGTACTTCAGTTTAACTCCAGTGAAACTCAAGTCCGTGAATCATTTCCACGACGCTGTAAACTGGCAAGCTCCCAGGCAAGGAGAATGACGAGGGTGTAAAATATCGAGCTCCCAGGTAAGGAGAATGATGAGGGTGTAAAATGGCAAGCTCGCAGGTAAGGAGAACAACCATGGTGTAAAATAGCAAGCCGCCAGGTAAGGAGAATGATAAGGGTTTAAAATGGCAAGCTCCCAGGTAAGGAGAACGACCATGGTGTAAAATAGCAAGCCGCCAGGTAAGGAGAATGATGAGGGTGTAAAATGGCAAGCTCCCAGGTAAGGAGAACGACCATGGTGTAAAATAGCAAGCCGCCAGGTAAGGAGAATGATGAGGGTTTAAAATGGCAAGCTCCCAGGTAAGGAGAACGACCATGGTGTAAAATAGCAAGCCGCCAGGTAAGGAGAATGATGAGGGTTTAAAATGGCAAGCTCCCAGGTAAGGAGAACGACCATGGTGTAAAATAGCAAGCCGCCAGGTAAGGAGAATGATGAGGGTGTAAAATATCGAGCTCCCAGGTAAGGAGAATGATGAGGGTGTAAAATGGCAAGCTCGCAGGTAAGGAGAACGACCATGGTGTAAAATAGCAAGCCGCCAGGTAAGGAGAATGATGAGGGTTTAAAATGGCAAGCTCCCAGGTAAGGAGAACGACCATGGTGTAAAATAGCAAGCCGCCAGGTAAGGAGAATGATAAGGGTTTAAAATGGCAAGCTCCCAGGTAATGAGAACGACCATGGTGTAAAATAGCAAGCCGCCAGGTAAGGAGAATGATGAGGGTGTAAAATGGCAAGCTCCCAGGTAAGGAGAACGACCATGGTGTAAAATAGCAAGCCGCCAGGTAAGGAGAATGATGAGGGTTTAAAATGGCAAGCTGCCTGAAGGAAAAGCCCTTTCTTCCTCACCTCGTCCCACGAGGGAGAGGTCCTCAAGACCTGTAGTTGTGTTGGGCAAAATGATTGGTAGAAACTAGATTATAAAAAAAAAACAACCACAGCTACATTACTCCTATTGGTTGGACAAGTAAATGGAGTAAAGTTCATGATGTAAAAGTACACCACAGGTATATATGTGAAGGTGTACATTATTAATCATTTCCTGTACTTCAGGTTCCTTGAACAGACTTACTGTGAACTAGTTTAGTGTGGTTGTGTAAGATAAGTAATCACAGTATTGAGGAACACAAGAGCACATGGAAATTTACCATCATATCACCACACCTGGGTATTGTTAATCCCTCTTTATTATTTCATTTCAGAATCCCAGGTCATGTGACTCTTCGTACGAGAGAGAACCGAAGAAACCACAAGGTGGGTTTTGTCGATTCTCATTCGGGGATTTGATGCCGTTTTTCAAAGCACTTTGGAAGAGAAATGTAGAATAAACAAAAGGTGATGTGGAGAGATGTTATTGGTGGAAATAAAGATTGTAATTTCCTTGTTTCTCATTGTAGTTCCCATTCCTCTCATGGGAACTCCTCTCCTCTCATGTGAGATACAAAATCCCCCCAGTAACAAGTTCTCATTGCTGTGGATGTTTCGAAGTACTGAAGGTCATAACCGGGTGATCGCAGTGGCCGGAACTCAGACAGACATCCTTGCCTCGTGTCTGGGGAAAAGTAAACAGAGAAACCATGGAATGCTGGAACCTGGACAGGATTCCTGTCCTGAAAGCTCCCACTGCTTGCTGCCTCCCTCTGGTGTAACGAGGGATGATCTTGAGAGATACTGGTGTTTGATTGGTCCTGGAGAGGATGTAATGTGGAGGGAGCAGGTCCTCTCTGTGCTCTCATTCACACCTGGTGGGTGCTTTTCTATTTGACTTTGTTCATTTAACAAGTTCTAAAGATAGTTTTATTTATATATGTTATTGTATTCTTGCAGAGTGGTGACTTCATTTTGATCCTCATTTCTCCATGTTATAAGGGGAGGATGTTCTCGTCGTAACTCATTCTCATTTGGTTTGTGTACACCACTTGTGGTCCATTTGTCCTGAGAGTGAAATTCAGGACCTTTAGTTGTGGTTATTCGTGCTATTACAACAACTAGCAAAGGTTAAGTTATGGCTTTTTACAATTAAACAATACAATGAGGCTTTAGTGACGTCATCTTAATGTTGCATCACTGAAATAGTAATTTTTTTTTCGTTTTTTATTATTTAAAAAAAAACCCAAACATTTTCTTTCAGAATTCTGGAAATTTGTGCAAAACTGAACTTGTCCATAAAAAATTAAAATAAAAAACATAAATAATCATCACAGTGTGGAACTTTATTTCTCTGAATCGACCTGGATTAAGTGTTGTTGTTTGAATTGTAGAACATGCCATTAAACTTATTTAATTTGAGTGAAGATGGTTCCTGAAGGATCTCTGTTCCTGTGTATGGCAGCTTGGCTGCAGGGTACCTATCATTTATTGGATATAAATTGATGCTGTGCCCCTGTTCCAGTACACTGGTACTCATTTCACTGACCTCAAAAGGATGACAGGCTGATTCAACCCCACCTGGTGTTAATTCAGCAGCCAATGGAGCTCAACTTCTCAGGACCATAAGATCCTAAGCCAGCCACCCTAACCACTAAGCCAACACCAGGCTTGGTTCCTGAAGGTCAACTTGGTGAAATAATCCAGGGAACAAAGGTCGATCTCATCGAAGTTCAAAGCTGGAATAAACTTCACTTTGTGACATGTTTTTGGCCGCACTCGGAGTCATGGATCTCCGGATGTGAATTGAAGTATATTTTTTATTTTCCCATAGAACTCGATTCAGAATTTCATCACCGAAGGTCAGTTGAGGTGTATCCGGTGACACCATGTTGGGATATACAGTATTAGGCACTCAATAAGGTCTATCATCTTACTCTGCTGGCTAATCCTTCTGCCTAAAAGGGAACCGTCATGCCTGGATTTCTGAATCTCCCCACTTGTGCAGTCAATGCTGTGATATCAATGGAACCTTTGATTCTACTCTATGCTACTCCACGCAACTCTTCATGTCCATGAAAACCAATCAAATGCTCTGAAAACCTCCTCTTCTCTTTTGTAGAAGACTCAACATTGTGTATCATACTCCATCCCCAGAGCAGGTAGACAGCAGCTATTCTCTTTCGATCTGGAATTGATTCGATACTGGTCTGACAAATGGAAGGTGTTTCCATCCTGGAAGATATGTCTCACCTGATTGCTATGAAAGGATCATCAAGCTAACCCTCCTATGTATCTCCATGGTCAACCACTGGAAGAGATTCAGTTGCTTGAACTTCTAGGTTTTACCATCAGCCTTGACCTCTTCTGGGATGATAAAGGAGTTCATAGCTAAATGGAGTACTGCCATCTCCTCTGGGCTGAGGCCACAACATTCTCTATCTATCTCTTTGGTTCTGCATAATCGAAAGCTCTCAATAGTATGAGCATCTCCTGCAATGACGTCAAAGCACAAGTTTTATTTGGTCAAAGCACACCCTCTGTCCCTCCCTTTCCCTTTCTTTTACAAGTCCTCCACACCTCCTCCAAACCCAAAGTCAATCCTAACATTCCCTCCAGGGCTTCAAACAAATTGTGCGCCACCATTTCATGTGATCCCCCATCCCTACTCACAATCTTTTCTCTCTCCAATAACCCGCCGAACTCTTACTTGCAGGTTGGGGTGTTTCCTCCTCTTCTCTGTTCAATTTTCCCCACTATATTGTTTCAAACCGTGTCCCCATTTTTCCCACCAGTGAGTTTGTTACCTTTTTCAGTCAGTTCCGAAGGAAGTGACTTATAAAGTGACGGTCCATGTCAGTCAGTCAGTCAGTCAATCCGTCAGTCCGTCAGTCTGTCCACAATCAATATTTCGATCATTATTCTGCAACCTGTGGTCAGAATGACTTGAAACTCGGAGGGATGATACTTGGGGAGATGCCGCAGATCCTCCCGCAATAAAATTTCAGATTTGGCGCCAATTGACTTCGTTAATTAGTCTAATCAATTAATCTTCAAAGTCCTAAAACTCGTAGACTATTCATAGTTTTTGCTCCTGGTTTGGTATAATGGTACTATGGGGCAATGACTACAGCTTGCCTGAGCGATTTTTCAAATTTTTTGTCCAGGAGGAAAGAAAATGAGTCTTAATGAGCATGAAGTTCATTAGGACCAATTAATCTTCAAAGTCCTAAAACTCCAAGAGTATTCGTAGTTTTTGCTTCTAGTATGGTATAATGCTTCTATGGAGCAATGTCTACACCTTATCGCAACGTTTTTTTTTTTTTCTTACTGAAGTTTTGTCCAGGAAGAAAGATAATGAGTCTTAATGAGTATGAAGTTCATTAGGGCCGGGATAAAAACAATGAAGGTTAATTAATATATCCAATATCAATGAAGTCGGAACTGACCAGGGCTGGCGGGCCGTGATTTTATAATATCATGTCGCTCTCCCATGATCCTTGATGTACATTAAGAGAAAATTCACATTTGTTTAACACAATGTGTTCACACTTGTACGATATAGATTAGCTGAAAAACCACCCTTTGTGTTGTTGTTGTCTTTCTTTGTTGTTTTCTCAAGTACTTGTAGCTTAACCTTTGTATACAGGTAATACTCCAGTGTAGTTGATAGTTTTGAAAGTTTTTCTTTCCTGATACTCACAAACTTGTACACTTTTTTCGTATTCTTACTTGTACACTTTTTTTTACTGCAGAGTCATCCACATCTGTTATTACATCCATACAAACCTCCACTACAACCACGCGAAGAGGCCAAACAGAACCGACGAATGGCCGAACACAACAACAAAAGATAATCATCCCAGCTGCGATTCTTTCTGTTCTTGGATTATTACTGATTGTCACCTTTGCCTTTGTGTTCTGTTTCAGAAGACGTCACAAAGGTAAGTGTGTGCACACGTTTACAGCATGAAAAAAATATAATAAAATAAATAATTACATTAAGTAAATGTAAACATTTAAGTAAATTGTACTTCATATAGTAGAAAATTATGCGATGTTAAATTGGATATTTTAACGTGATACTCTTTATGACTTCACCACGAAGCACAAACGAAGGAACACTTGAGCTGCAGAACCAGTTTTATACCAAGATGGGTGATGTTTAAATGTCTGAAGGTTCGGGAAGGAATTTGTGATTTGTGCAGAGGAATTTGTTCAGGGTGCTGGCAAATGCTCACTTACTCTTCTCAAAGGACACTGTGGGATCTTTAACATCCACCAACTAATGCCGGCAGATGGGACGCCCAGTTTAACATCCGTCCAAGGGACGACACACACATTGATGTATCTCCCTGCCTATGAAATACCAGTGACAGTTTATAGCTGCGTCGGGATTCAAACCCAAGCGAGACGGCTTAGAGGCGAGTGTGTGTACCTCCCAATCATCCGATCAGCTCGCTCGGTCTCTCTCTCTCTCTTTCTCTGTCTGTCTGTCTGTCTGTCTCTCTCGCCCCCTGCTGGCTGTTGGTGAGTCGAGTGGTGTCATGGCAGTTGTGTGGTCTTGGTCAGCTGTGATCTGCCCTGTTTCTTCGCATCGTTTTTTTTTTTTACCTCTTTTCCTTTGTTTCCTTCTATGCATCATTATTTGTGCCCCCACCCTCCCCTCTATGTTAGACCTTGTGCTTCAGCCTTCCCTCGTGCTATCATCAACCTACCCCACCCCACCCATCTGTCCTTGTTATTTCACGGTTTTCCCTTCCGTTCATCTCTACCCATTCCCTCCTCTTCCCTCCCCTTTCCCCCTCTTTTTTCCTCGCATACTTTTTCCCAGAGATAGAGAGAGAAAGAGACACAGCTTCTTTGTGGATAGCTTTTAGTTGGCGGCCCATCCCGGCCCTTCAACTGATCGTTTTTTTTCTTCACTGGAGCTGTGTTTATCTCTTTTGGAAACCTGTCTCGGCTCGTATTTAATTACTGCACGATAGCAAACACCCCTCCTCCCCCCTCCTAAATATGACTTCGTATTCCCGTTATTCGGCATTTGAAGCATTAACACGGAAACATGTCGTCGTCTGCGTCCCACCCGACGACGTCAGCGTCGAGGATCTCGTTATCGCTACAGGAAACATAATCGGTACTGACAAAGTTCGTGCAGCCTCACGAATGAACAAACGTGTGATAATCTTCGTGTCTGAGACAGAACTGGTTCACAACATCGTATCGACCGGACTATCAACAGACGACGGACATTTCGTGCTCGTCTCCCCTGTGGACACTCCGGCCGTGAAGTTCATTATCTGAAACGCTCCTTTCCTGTAGAATCAGACGCCGATCTCTGAACTATCTCGTTATGGTTCTGTGCTCAGATCACCATGTTACCTTTACGTAGCCAGGACGATCGGACGAAGCATGTGATGACTTTTCGGAGACAAGTTTATGTGGTACTTCCTCCCTCTAACGCTGAAAGAACCTTGAACATTGTTTTAAAACTCAACATTGATAATCATGATTACCAAGTATGGGTAACCACTGCAACCTTGAAATGTTTTGAATGTGGTAATTTCGGACACTTGAAACGATCTTGCCCAAAGGCGACCTCGTCGAACGATGAAACAAACCTCGTCAACAATGATACGTCTTCTTCTTCTTCCTCGATTGTGAAGGAAGCAAATCCCGCGTCCGGTAATAACGCTCAGTCCTCCCAACCCGATAGTTCAAACAGCAAAACAGATGTTTGGGATGGTTTCACCATTGTTTCATCAAGGAAGAGAAAGACTTTACCTGATGGTCATTTAACCCAGAAGAAGGCAGCATTTACAAACGAGGAATCTGTCGGTAATGTTCCTGCAGTTGTGACTGATGTCACTCTGCAATGTTTACCTGGAACGGACCCGGTACCTACGGCCAACAAGTTTAACCTACTTCCGGGTGAGGGACATAGACGTCTCCCTTACAGAGACCACTTTACCTGTTATCGAAGTAAACAAAACTGTTTCACTCGTTAAAAACTCTCCTCTTGGAAAGTCCATTGACGGTGATACACAGACCACGAGTGATGAACCTGCTGTCACTTTGGTAAATGTTAACCCTGAATCCTTGTCAGCAGGAAATAGTGAAACAAAGGTTAACCCTGTTACTGCTCCCAGTTCATCACGTGGTGAAGCTGGAAACGCAGGAAATGTTAAAATGGATGTTTTTCCGAGAGACCCCCCAAAGTATTATCTACCTCCATGCCATTGGACGTCGAGGGAAACGAGATCTCGACATCCGCTGATGGCGTATCTGTTTCATCAAATCCCCCGATTATTTCCGTAATTTCACCAGGAGATGTTCCCACAATGGAAGAGCACATAGACCTCGTGACCAGTACAGATCCGTGTATCAATACTGATGACAGTATCGATATGCAGGACAGTACAAGCTTGTGCCACTCAGAAACTAAAACCGACTCTGACGAATCTGACCTGGAGGAAGCAAACAGGAACAGTCAGGTGGAAACGGTGTAGAAGCTGGCCCGTCAAGGTCCTACATCCTCTGAACAAATAAGACTCTTCTTATAAAATACATACAGGAAACGCAATATAAACCTGATGGAATACTTTCCAGATCTACCGTCCTTCCTTGAGTGTGCTCAGGCTATCGTACATAAGCCTGACTTATTCGGTTTCCACCAGACACACTGTCACCGCTTAAAAAAACTGATTGTCAAGGCGAAAAGGGATTTTAATCAACTATCCCACTTCTGATCTTATTCTGAGAAGCTATTATTTTCCTCATGGCCAGTTTCAAGATTGGAACAATAAATGTTAATGGTGGTGGGAGTCCGCTCCGCAAGATCCAAATTAAACAGTTGGTAGAGGTCAACGGTCTTGACATAGCTTTGTTACAAGAGACCCATGCTGTCCGATCTGTTCAGGCTCAGTGGCGACTATTTATGGACAAGGAATGTCTCTTCAGTAACAACTCCACGTCGAAGGCAGGCATCATGTTTGTCTTGGGGAAACATTTCCATCCGTCCTGCCTTAAATTTATGAGTATTATTGATGGACACCTTGCCTCTGTGACCTTCTCTATCGATCAGGTCAAGTTCACAATTCTCAATGTGTACGCTCCGACCAAAAATGATGAGCGGATCTCCTTTTTCGCCGAACTGAGAAAATTCCTGCAAACACTGGATTTGCAGACTTGTCTAATTATTGGTGGTGATTTTAACTGTACTGTAAATGCTTCATTTGACCGGAATGGACCGGAACCCCAACCATGTACCGCAAAACTTTTTGCAAACATCATTGCGAAATATAATCTTCATGATATTTGGCACATGCAGCACCCTTCTGATCGGTCTTATACATGGTGTCGTTGTTTAAACAACCACATCTCGCTTGCAAGGCTTGATCGCATCTATGTAAATTTTCATTTATTACATGGAGTTTATAAATCCGATATCGTGCCTTCTGGTTTCTCTGACCATTCCCAAGCTCGAGTCTTTATTCAACTCTTTAAACCATGTCCAGGGAGCTCTCATTGGAAATTCAATAACAGTTTACTAGAAAACCTCAACTTCATTCAGGCCTTTGAATCCTTCTGGACGGCTCTCCTAGAACAGAAGTTAAGCTGTTCCGTTAACCCGTTGATATGGTGGAATTTAGTAAAAACCCAAACTAAAGGGTTCTGTCAACAGTATCAGTTTTTCTCAACAAAAGCTGACCATGAAGTTTAAAAAAAATATTACGGTTCGAGATTTTACAACTCCAACGGGTCATCGGACAAAATAATAGAAACAGTCCTTATTAAAGGAAATAACCGAGAGGAATGCACGTGGTGCCTTAGTTTGGATGAGGGTGCGACACCTGAATAAGGCAGACATACCAACCAAGTATTTCTTTTCCTTGGAGAAACGTCTTCCCAGTAAACTGCTTTCTCAGCTGCGATTAGCAGATTCATCCATTACCTTTACACAATCAGAAATCAAACTTTTCGTGAAGGAATACTTTTTGAAAATATATTCAATGGAACAAATAAATCCTGTTAGTGTCGCCTCTATCTCCGTCGGCCTGCCAGTGTTGTGTGCAGATGGGCGTTCCCAACTGGAAAGACCCATTACTTTGGATGAACTTGGCACTGCCCTGCACGGCCTTGCCATTGGGAAAGCACCTGGATTGGATGGACTTACAACCGAATTTTACAAGAAGTTTTGGCACTTATTGGGTCTAGAACTCATTAACACTTTGAACGCAAGCTGCCAGCTTGGAGAGCGACCTCAGAGTTTCCGTCAAGCTCTTCTTACCCTCATCCCCAAAAAGGGAGACATGTTGTGTATTGAAAATTGGTGTCCTACCCCCCTGTTATGTCTGGATTATAAGATATTTTCAAAAGCCCTGGCATCACATTTGAGATACTTTTGCCTGGCAAAAAACGGCAACCACCAAAAAAAAAAAACCTAAAAGATATGTTGTACGGAGGAAGAAAAAGAAAAAAGAAAAAAGAAAAAAGAAAAAAGAAAAAAGAAAAAAGAAAAAAGAAAAAAGGAAAAAGAAAAAAAGAAAAAGGAAAAAGGAAAAAGGAAAAAGGAAAAAGGAAAAAGGAAAAAGGAAAAAGGAAAAAGAAGAAGAAGAAGAAGAAGAAGAAGAAGAAGAAGAAGAAGAAGAAGAAGAAGATTCTTGTGAACGAAGGTCTAAAATCGAAAACGTAGTGGAAATGAATTTCTTGAAAATTATTTTAAACCAGTTATTTTTAACAAAGTAAGAAAAATTGCAAGATCTTATCATTATCTCAGCTTTGTGTGTGCCTTTAATTGACAGTTCTGTACTTTGTTGCGGGAGCGGCCTGGTTATACCCTGCAAACAGTTGATGTGGATTTTTTTAACCCACCTTGTTGTGATCGTTGTCCTCCTGAAGGATTCTAACTGGTCAATTGTGGAATCCTATTTGACTTCAGACAGAGTTTAACGTTTGTCCGATTTGATTATAAAACCCTACAAAAACCCTATGTCCAGAGGGTGCGCCAACTGATGTCCACACAAGTCCTTCCTTGTGAAACAATTTATTTCCTAATTATCCACCATACACTTCTCACCTTTGTACAATGAACTTAAGAATCCCCATTTGATTGCAATATTATTTGGTTCTATTTCATTTATTCTTATTTTAGTTAATATTTAGACCAACCCGATTCAATTCACTTCTACATTACATCAGAGAGTTTTATTCTAACTTGGTACTTGGTCAGTTCCAAGGAGTACGAGCCACTGAGAAACTATACTTCCTCACGTGATCGTACTAAGAAAATGTGTCTTTCAAAACATTTTATACTTCCATGAGAGAGAGGTTGGGGGATATTCACCCAGACTGTAGACGTGTCCTTTAGACAAAAAGTCACTTCGTACATTTTCTAAGCAAAGGTTCATTTATCAGCTTGGTCACTCTGCTCCAGAACAACACATTTCTTATCATTTAGGGCAAAAGTCTTTTGGCCAGAAATGACAGCCAATTCAATTTGCAGCATAAAAGTTACATTTCTGAAACTCCATTTGTTACAATTTAAAATACATTAATATAAATTTTTCCCCCACACTCCCCCGTTTTTTTTTTTTTTTTAAGGAAAATTTGAATAATTTTTCTTACACATGATTACCATGTCCCATTCCTGAAGGAGAAAAGATTTCCATTATTCAAGTTCAATCAACAATGGCAGCGAGTGCTCATATCAGAAAATGAGTGTGTTTCCATTTAATTTATGGCCTGTTCATCAGCATGTGTCACACATTGGAAACATGCTACCCGAAGTCAGAAGATAAACAGGTCAGGGTGTGGATAGAGTGGCACCCAACGGGAAACACAATCGAAGCACTCCTTGAGCTGAGGAGAAGGTAGATGTGGGCAAGTACAAGTTTGGGCCCGACACTGGGTTGAAGGAGCGCAGTGTGGAACTCCAGGCCTGTCGTACATTGAAGTGACCACAGCAAGTTCACGATGTATTTGCACAGCGGCAATCGAGAGTGTGGCTGAGAACATTCCTCCACGCAGGCACCACACAACGCCGACGTTAAGACTTTGCTCAACCTTCTCCTCAGTGGGTTTTTTCTTTCTTTTCCCACATTGCTCCACCTTATCTCCTCAGGAAGGGGAGGGATAATCATGTGTTGAATGCTCAATCACCCAAATCTGGCTTCTCCCATCGTCCAATCTTTGTGTGGAATTTCATTCCAAAGTTCATTTAGATGAAATCGTACATTGCTTCAAAGACTGCTTTCAACACTCCGAAACAAACAAAGCATCAAGTAAACACCAATCAATAAACGTCATGAGCACATGTAGTTCTACAAGACTAACAAAGATTCTTATGGAAGCATTTAACTTGCATTATATGTCATATCAATATTTTAATCCCTTTCCTTGTTATTTCCCAAAACACATTGCTAAAATATACAGAAATCCCAGTTGTACGTATACTCAAAACATCCATCTCATTTGCTATTTCCATCGACATTTTAAATCTCTGACATTTCTCCATCTGTCCACTTCTCTCTCACCAAAACAGCAAACATGCTGCCATTTTTCCAACTCACATTCACAAACCATCTATCACTTCCTCCGACCTTCTCAATTACGAATCCATTTTCTTTTATCAAAACAAATAAATCATTTTAAACAGTTTTACAAAAATTGTCAAATCACTTGTCAAATATCATTTAAATTGCAGCTCAAACACTCTGTCTACACATGCAGCTTCACCCTCCACAATCTTTATCCCAGTCTTAGAAAAGCATCTTAAACTTCAGACTAATAAACATCCAAACTCTCTTAAACAACTTTTTGGTCAAAACAAAATATTTCCTTTTAAAATCCAGAAATGAAAAATTTAATCTTCAGCATCTATCCAATTAAATCATGAATTTACCTTGACTGAATCGATCAAATGGTTACACTGGGTTGTTTGCCATTGCCTTCCCAGCACAAGTTCAGGTAACCTCAACATTCGCAGACGAATAAAACAATATTTCAACGTCCATCCGAGGGAATCATCTATTATCTGTGAATTGCCCCACGTGCTAAACATCATCAAATCATTAAAATCATTCCAAATCACGTTTCTACATTTAAATCACATACAGTATATCCACATTCACAATTGTTATTTCACAATTTATTCAAAATCCCGATGGTTGTAAAATAAAACTTCAACACTTTTCCCTCAATGGACTTCACTTTAAACATTCAGTAGAGAGGGTGCGCCACAAACACCAAGGAACAAGGAACAGGAAGTTCTCTCCACATCCAGTGGGAAGAAAAAGGAAAAACTCTGACAGGCAAAACCCACAGTTTAGCATTACTCTGTCATGGCTTCAACACATACACTAAACAGCATTGCATCTCATAGACTCGCGTGTGATCACGTGACAAATACCAATCACATTTCTATCTCATCCTCTTGAATCTGCATATGAATCAAATTTCACACCTAAAGCAAAGGCTCGAACAAAGACTCAGTGTAAAGATATATGCCACCCCCCACAGATCGAGTGGAGGGGGTCTCACACAGTGTAGTTTGCGACCTTCGCGTGGAAATACAACGCAAAGAATGTATAACATGCCATTTCAAACAGACCCACAGCTCAACTCAGCACGAGTTAAAATATCGTCAAAATCCCAACAGAACACGTTTCATTGCAGTGAATATTGGAATCGCACAAGTTTCATTTTTTTTTTTACTCTCAGGAACAAATCACCCACCATGCTCCCAACTGGTTAATCATCTCTTGCACTCTACAAAACGTTTCGTGCAAATCATTGCATTTACAAATCTGTAAAACCTCCACACAATATAATATAACAACCTCACTGCCAACAAACTTCCAGTGAATTCAATGAACAAAAAGTAACTCTTAAAACTCTTACAAACAGGTAACTTACAATGTTTATCTATTTTAACCCTATCTCGGCGTCTCAGCCGTGTCCTCGGCGTCTCTCTCACAGCCGGTCCGTATCAATGCAAACATGTGGCATGTCGCTTCATCATGCCTATTTAATTACGCATCTGGCTCCTCAACGAGCCTCTTCTTGTCATCTGACTCCTCTTCTTCTCCAGCACTTTTCTAAAACAACTACAGTACTTATTATTTACTTTAAAACGGACTCCCTCCGCCGGATCCTCTTCTTTCTCTCAATAAAATTATCTGACAATGAACTTTTCTTTGTTCGAAATGCGTTACCTGCTGAGAGCGCTCTCCCTTACCTTCGCTCAAGCACTTGTCGTTCCTCCAGGCACTGCCTCCGGCAGATTAAGCACCTCCGGTCACGAGCACCGCACCAACGTCGGTTCGAATCCGAGTCACGGCACCAACTGATGTGGATTTTTTTAACCCACCTTGTTGTGATCGTTGTCCTCCTGAAGGATTCTAACTGGTCAATTGTGGAATCCTATTTGACTTCAGACAGAGTTTAACGTTTGTCCGATTTGATTATAAAACCCTACAAAAACCCTATGTCCAGAGGGTGCGCCAACTGATGTCCACACAAGTCCTTCCTTGTGAAACAATTTATTTCCTAATTATCCACCATACACTTCTCACCTTTGTACAATGAACTTAAGAATCCCCATTTGATTGCAATATTATTTGGTTCTATTTCATTTATTCTTATTTTAGTTAATATTTAGACCAACCCGATTCAATTCACTTCTACATTACATCAGAGAGTTTTATTCTAACTTGGTACTTGGTCAGTTCCAAGGAGTACGAGCCACTGAGAAACTATACTTCCTCACGTGATCGTACTAAGAAAATGTGTCTTTCAAAACATTTTATACTTCCATGAGAGAGAGGTTGGGGGATATTCACCCAGACTGTAGACGTGTCCTTTAGACAAAAAGTCACTTCGTACATTTTCTAAGCAAAGGTTCATTTATCAGCTTGGTCACTCTGCTCCAGAACAACACATTTCTTATCATTTAGGGCAAAAGTCTTTTGGCCAGAAATGACAGCCAATTCAATTTGCAGCATAAAAGTTACATTTCTGAAACTCCATTTGTTACAATTTAAAATACATTAATATAAATTTTTCCCCCACACAGTCTACACATTTTATTTTATACCAGCAAATGCCACCTGTCTCTTCACTGAAGGCCCTGTCACACCTTGACGATTTAGCCAGCGTATGCCTGACATATGAAAAATTTGGCTAAAACGCTGGCACACGTCGAATACGTTATGGGTAAGTTTGTATACGTTAAGAGCACGCTGGCATACGTCGTAGTACGCTGGCATACGTCTTTGTACGCCGAGCTGTTAGACAAATTTTCCAAGCTTGAAATTTTTCGACGCATGCCAGTGTATGACTCACATGTTCCGCATAATGCTGGCCATAAGTTGTAGGCACGTTATGCGATCATTGACACACGTCGACACACGTTACTTGTAAGTTACTCATAAGTCGAAACATGTCGAGGTAATGTTTAGCATACCCGAAACTTATTTCTAACCTATGAGTAGCATGTTGAAGGCACGTTACGCGATCGTTGACACACGTCGACGTACGTTACTTATAAGTCACTCATAAGTCGAAACACGTCGAGGTAATGTTTAGCGTACCCGAAACTTATTTCTAACCTATGAGTAAAGTGTTGTAGGAACGTTATGCGATCGTTGACACACGTCGACATACGTTACTCATAAGTCGAAACACGTCAATGTAATGGTTAGCGTCAATGCTCCAGACTCCTCGTTTTTTTTTTTTCTTTTTCTTCGGTATGACGGTGATGTTGACACTTGGATTTCACGTGCGGTTATAATATAATATAATTTATAGGCTGACGCTCAACGATTTAAATCATAACCGCACTAGAAATCGAAGTGTCAACATCACCGTCATACCGAAGAAAAAGAAAAAAAAACGGGGAGTCTGGAACACTGACGCTAACCATTACATTGACGTGTTTCGACTTATGAGTAACGTACAAGTACGTGTGTCGACGTGTGCCAACGATCGCGTAGCGTCCCTACAACTTATGCCAGCGTATGCAGAATGTGCGTCATACGTCGAGTACTTCGAGAAATTTTCAACATGCTGAAAATTTCTCGACCTACTCCCCAGGTCGAAAAACCAGTTAAAACCAGTACACATTTTCAACTGGTCTCTATTGGTTCTAATTGGTCTTTAACTGGTCTCTATTGGTTTCAACTGGTACCAGTTAAATTCAGTCAGAATTCCAATTTCTCAGTTGAAAAAACCAGTAGCTCATATTTGTACCAGTTAAAGTCTTACTGGTTCCAGTTGATACCAGTTGCAATGTACTGGTCCCAGTTGATACCAGTTGCAATGTACTGGTCTCCCAGTTGATACCAGTTACAATGTACTGGTTCCAGTTGATACCAGTTAGTTAAATACAATTGTATTTCAACTGATAATATATCACTCTATTCCAATTTCCATATTAAAACCAGTAAGAAACCAACTGGCTTTACTGGTACCATTTGGCTACTGGTTTTCAACTGGTACCAGTTGACCAGTAAGCTACTGGTCTTTACTGGTTTTTTGACCTGGGTCGGCGTATGACGATGTATGCCAGCGTACTACCACGTATGCCAGCATACTACGACGTATGCCAGTGTGCTATTAACGTATACAAAACTTACCCATAACGTATTCGACGTGTGCCAGCTTGGTTCGGCAAATTTTTCAAACGTCGGCATACACTGGCTAAAATGTCAAGGTGTGACAGCGGCTTCACACTTTGACATCTTGTGCGGTTATTATTTGAATCGTCGAGCCACAGCCTATTGATAGCCTATGCCACGTGATCGTCGGCTATACGCTGCCGCGCACTATGCATAAGTTAGACTATCGTTGGGCATAGGTTGTGAACGCCGCCAAGACGCTCAGCATTCGTTGGTATAAGTTATCAATATGTGATTGAAACGTTCTGTCTACTTACTAATATGTTATGCATACGTCCAACACGTTATTTTACGCCCAAAACTGAAAAAAAAATCAATAGTTCAGCGTACGCCAGCGTTTTACATACATTTTGAGACCTTGCCATGCACTGGCTAAAACGTCAAGGTGTGACAGGGCCTTGACGGGAATACACGGGAGGAGGGGGTGGGAGGGGATGATTGGAGAGCGGGGGAAGCGGAGAGGTGAGAGGAAAGAGAGGAGGTAGGGGAGCGATGAGGGGGGGGGGAGAGTGTGGAGGGAAGGGGGGAGAAGTGAGGGGAGAGAGAAGGGGGGAGATACAAGTCATCTTGTTCGAACAGCGACGTCGGTGAATTGTGTGCAAGCGTTTTTGTTTCTGCAGGAAATATAATGCAGATGGTGGGGAGAAGTTCACTTTTCCAAAACAAAACAAGACAAATAGAAAAGGGAAATAAATCGGAAAAGAATGTGAGAGAGGAAATGTATGAAATGAAGTTCAAAAGAAATAACTTGATAAGGAAACTTATGCATGTATGAGAGATCCGACATGTAAAAAAAAAAAAAATGCTTAAACTATAATTAACATTCTTGTAATTTTTAAAATAAAAATTGGAAAACATTACACAGGTGCTCAAAAAACAAATCGATAAATAAACCTGATAAAAAATATAATGAAATACTGATTATTAAAACGTGATGGAAAAATTAAAGTGATAAATAATTTAACAATCAGGAGTGATCACTAAAAACAACTCTAATATTGAAATCTTCATCTTGGTTCGTTAACAAAAGTATTTTGTTTAATTTTTGCTGTTCTTAATTACTTTTATTTACATTTGCATCTCATAATGCATTGCCTCTCATGTTTCGGTACAGCGTCAGATGCACAGCAGATGCAAAATGTCTGCACCTCAGACTCACCTGGTGAGTGTTTACAAAATTACAGGAAAGTTCTTGATTGAAGCAAGGAACATAATCAAACAAAAAGATTGCTATGTGAAATTCTACTCACAATTAAATCAATTTAAACTACTAACTACTGTTCCTGGCAATATCAGCTTGTACCGCATTATCCCCAATGCTTCTAAGTAACAATCTCATCCCAGTGTCAATCTATCTCTTGTCCCTGCTGCTAGCACTTTTCCCTGTTCACACCAGTCTATGTATTAAAAACTCAATGTGTAAAATACCTTGCCTTGCTTCTGTTCCAACCTTCTCTTTTTCACTGTCCAATTTTGCCCTCTGTTTCAGTTAATGTTTAATGTGGTTCAAAAAAAAGACTATCTTGCTTCTATTTTGTCTCGACCCTTCAATATTTTAAACATCTCGAACAGATACCCTCGTAATCCCCTCCTTCATCATGTATAAAGTCGAATGTACTCCTTCAGCTGTTCCTCATAGCTGAGTCTAGCTGGGTCCAGAATCAAACTGGTAGCCCAATGCTGACCCCCCAACTGGTAACCAAAAATGGACACAATATTCTAGATGAGGCCTCACTAATTTCCTGTGCAGTGTTAATGCTAACACTTTTGATTTGTAATTTATCCATCAATGGATAAAACTTGAAACCCTTCGGTTAGCTTTACCTACAGCGACGTGGGACTGCTGTCTGCTTCCAACCCATATCTATTACCACCCCCAGATCCTTCTCTGTGTCATATGGTTTTGAAAGCCATATCAGTCTCTCACTAATATTGTTGTGTAATCCAGATATTTTATCTGCGATAACACTGAACAACAAATTTCAAAAATTTTTTTTTACTGGAGATGTGTAAAGTGATTAAGACTAATTTGGGTACGCTGATTTCAAAAATCATAACCGTTTTGCTGTATCACGTCAGGATTTTCAGGAACAGAAATATTCCCATTGCCTAGAAGTCAGGATTTCAATGAAATTTACATGTCTTTAACATGTCTATTTCGTACAATTGTTGTTAACTTGTGTTATATTTCTTTCTTTCAGATAAAGATGAGTAGGCGTTCCTGTACCAATCATCCTGACAACTTCTGTTATGTCTGTGGTCGGTATACCAAAAAAGATCAACAGCGAAGTATATCTACAGCAGTGAAAATGAAGGCCGCCTACTTTCACTACTTCGGGTGTAAGGTGGGGGACCAAGAACAGAGCTGGGCACCACACATCTGCTGCACAAGCTGTCACACAACCTTGACTCAGTGGTTGGTGGGCAAGCGCGCGAGCATGCCATTTGCGGTGCCCATGATATGGCGTGAGCCGCAGAATCATCATGATGATTGTTATTTCTGCTGCACAAGCATCGCCGGCTTCAACAAGAAGAATAAAGGTCACATCAAGTACGCTGACTGCGTCTCTGCTCGTAAACCTGTGCCTCATGATGACGAGAACCCCGTTCCAACACCTCCAGCTGATCAGAACATAGCTGTAAGCAGTGGTGAAGAGGATGGTGATGATGAACCTTTGAACCCGACACTCAAGAATCACACCTTCTGAACCAGGGAGACTTAAATGATCTTGTAAGAGATCTCTCGCTGTCAAAGGCGAAGGCAGAGCTGCTTGGATCAAGGCTGCAGCAGTGGAATCTACTTGAACCTAACACCAAGATATCCTTGTTCAGAGCACGTCACAGAGACATGGCTGAGTTCTTTGAGATGGAAGACACGATGACATTCTGCAGTGACATCAACGGTCTGTTGAAAGAACTTGGGTGTGATCACGATCCTGCAGACTGGCGCCTCTTCATCGACTCGGGGAAGAACAGCTTGAAGGCTGTTTTGCTCCACAATGGCAAAGAGAAACCATCAGTCCCACTGGCTCACGCGTTCGGCATGACAGAGACCTATGAGACTATGCGGCAGCTGCTTGATTCCATCAAGTACAATGACTTCAACTGGCACATCTGCGGAGACTTGAAAGTGGTGGCGCTGTTGTTAGGGCTGCAGTCAGGCTAAACGAAATACATGTGCTTCCTTTGTCTCTGGGATAGCAGAGACGACAAGAATCACTGGACGAAGAAAGATTGGGAAGAGCGAAAAGAGCATGTACCTGGTCGACACAACGTGAAGCATGTCGCCCTTGTCGACCCAGCCAAGGTTTTCCTTCCACCACTCCACATAAAGCTCGGCTTGATGAAAAGTTTTGTACGGGCAATGGATCTGAATGGGCGTGGGTTTTTATACCTCAAGGAAAAGTTTGGCAACACCTTGTCGGAGGCCAAGATCAAGGCTGGTGTCTTTGTTGGACCGCAAATCCGACAGATTATGAAGGACGAAACTTTTCCGACAACTCTAAACCCCAAAGAGCTGGCAGCGTGGAGGAGCTTCAAAGCTGTGACGGACAACTTCTTGGGGAACGAGCGCGCGGACAACTATGAAGAAATAGTGCAGCAGCTGCTGGAGTCCTTCAGGAAACTCGGCTCCAGGATGTCCCTGAAAATCCATTTCCTACACCAGCACCTGAACTTCTTCCCTGACAACTTGGGAGCAGTCTCGGACGAGCACGGCGAGCGATTCCACCAAGAGATTTCACTCATGGAGATGCGTTACCAAGGGCGGCACAACCCGAACATGATGGGCGATTTCTGCTGGTTCCTGCATCGTGAAACTGACACAGAGCAGCACAAACGCAAAGCCAAATGCCTAAAGCATTTTTAATTACATTCTAGTGGAGTTTTTCTGTAATTTCTATAATTTTGAAGCATTCATGATGAAATAAATGAATAAATGAATTTTTGTAAATTTCATTGAAATCCTGACTTCTAGGCAATGGGAATATTTCTGTTACTGAAAATCCTGACGTGATACAGCAAAACGGTTATGATTTTTGAAATCAGCGTACCCAAAATAGTCTAAATCACTTTACACATCTCCAGTAAAAAATTTTTGTTGTTCAGTGTAATTACAGAACATTCCAAAAGAGTGATTTTCCTTTTCATTATACAACCTGTAGCAGCTCAATATGCACATTTGGTTCACAAATATGAAGGTGTGTGTGCAGCATTGTGATTCTCATGTGTGTACTATTTGTGAACATCTTTACAGCTGTGGAGGAACTCTGGGAAGGGTTTGAAACAGCAAAGGACTTACCTTGGGTAGCCTTTCATGGTTGCTTTATGCAGCTTATTTGGCCAGAAGAGAAGGGAGGAGTCCATCTATTTATATAATTTGAGACAACTGGGTTTAATTGATGAGGTGAGAGCTCATTGGTTATTCCCTCCATTCACCGGTGAAAGATATGAGCGGGTCTTTGTTTTTCACATCTTCTATCGTAAATCTATACTAATAAATGTGTGCGTCTCTCAGTGTGTCTCCTCCATAACTCAAAAACCATGAAACCTAGCAGCCTGAAACTTTGCATGCAAACTGAGGGAACTTCAACGGAGTGACTGAGTGAAAATTGGGTGTTTGGGTTAATTAAAACACCCCTTTTGAAGATAATTAACAGCCTTATTTCATTATGTCCTTTATCAGGCACATCCTTGGACTCCCTCAGACAACTCGCTCTCCCTCGATGGGGTCTTAATTCGCTATTTTGTTCGGCGTATTTAAACATGCCTTGATTTGGAAACACGATCTCCTCTCACGGACTAATTAAAGTATATAATCGAAATATTTTATTGAATTTGAGAATCGGATCTCGTGGACTAAATAAGTGTTGAAATCTGGAGTGAAACCTGAAAATGATAACAAATTAGCGATTTTTTAAACTAAGTGTATTTATTAAAGCAGAGCATGAAACAACTTTTTGTAATGCTCATATGATTATATCGAGTGAAGAAACGATTAAATAATGTGTAGAAAGTGTAACTTCATTGAGCACAACGCCATGCTTTATAACCTACTTTTGCAATCCATGACGGTAGAGTCCACAGGGATCCTTTTTTCAACAATTACGTCCTCAGTTTGCTCTTTCTGTTTTGTGCGATCTGCTTACATTCCAAAATATTAATATAAATATACTATTGCAGTTGCTGCAATATATTAATAGTTGGGAGTTTCTGCAAGCGAAGAGGTACGTAGACCGTACACACGGACGTGATACAAATGGGTACAAATAACTATATGTGGGGTGTGTGCGTGCCTGCATGCTTGGTTATGTGTGTGCAGTGCACAGGTTTCATGGGCGCACAATCTGATCTCAAACTCGGGTCTATGGTGTATTGTGCTGTGGAGGAAGTTATGTGGACATCTCGTGAACTATGTGCTTCTGCACGTGGGGAGCATACGTGCTGCAGCATCAAAGCCACGTGGGATGTGCCACTGCGCAATGCGGGTTTTGGGAAAACCGTGCGTGTCCGTGTGGGAGGTGAAATCAGCATGATGAGGGTGGTGGGGGTTAGCGTGATGGGGGTGGGAGGCAGCGTGACGGGGGGAGGGGTGGGAGGTGAAATCAGCATGACGGGGGGGTTAGTGTGATGGGGGGCGGAGTAGCCTGATGGGGGTGGGAGGCGGCACAACAGGGGAGATGGGAGTTAGCACACCAGGGGGATGGGAGGCAGCGCGACGGGGGGAGGCAGGGCGACGGGGGGGGGAGGCAGGGCGACGGGGGGGGGGAGGCAGGGCGACGGGGGGGAGGCAGGGCGATGGGGGGAGGCAGAGGGACAGGAGAGGTGGTAACTAGCACGTCAGGGGGGTGGGAGGCAGCACGACGGCGGGGGGGGGAGGTGGGAGGCCACGCCACGGGTGTGGGGGAGGCAGCAGGAGGGTGAGCGAGGAAGCCGGAGGGAAAGGGAAGGCAGCGAGAGGTAAAGGGAAGGAAAGGCAATGTGAGAAGCGAAGTCGGTGTGAGGGGAGTGCCCAAAGAAGGGACGATAAAACGTGCGCAAAGAGCAAGATTTTCTTTTTAACCACCAGGTTCTATATAAAACCGAGTGGGAGCATTGACCATCCCATGCTATCGACGTGGCAAATTCACAACTTAACTATCAGTCTTAAACAGTCCCCTTAATAGAGGGGGAGGGGTCGAGGAGCAGGAGGAGAGGGAGAGAGATGGGAGAGAGGGATAGAGGGGGTTAGGGGTGGGAGAGAGAGGGAAGGGTGGGGTGAGAGAGAAGTATGGGTGGGGGGAAGCGGAGGGAGAGAGAGGAGAGGGGGAGAGTGAGTATGGGAGGACAGGGGGGGGTATATCGGCAGATGTGACGTCCAGTTTAACAGCACACACATTGATGAATCACCCTGCCTGTGAAACACCGGTTTGACAGTTTATAGCTGAGTCAGGATTCAAACCCAGGCTAGACAGCTTAGAGCGAGCATGCGTACCTCTTAGCTATCCTGCCGTGATGTGGAGATTCATTGCTTCATTGCAAATGAAAACATTTTTTACTCATTGTGATGATCTAATTTATTTTGCCTTCCTAACTCCGGTGTCGAAACGCGGTATCGCCATTGAAGCTTGAAGAGTACGTGCCAAGTGGTTTAACCAAGCACTCCCACAAAACGGTTGAAGAAACTTTTGAATTTAATTTATTTTAATCCCATTCTGAATTCAATTGAATATTAATAAACATCATGGGTCAGAGTCGAGTGTCTCATCAAAGCAATACGTGATACATCTTGGTACCTGGTCATCACTACCAGCAGTTATAAAGTGGCACTTCTCATTATGTCTATTATTAATTACGTAACACACCAGTACACAAACATCACACAAAAAAATAGAACACAAAACTACACAAACACCACACAAAACAAGTTCTGGTGAAGGTCTGCAATCTCTGATCACTCTTTTTCTTGTTATGATCATGTAAACGATTTCTCATAATCAGGTACATTCCATCTGAAGATTCGGGATTTGTTTTTTGTGTAAAATTTGTTGTGAAGTCTTTCTTTCCATGGAGGTGTTTAAGCATAAAACATCATGGTTGGATAATGCTTTAACAATAATTGTCCACATGTGTTGGCTCCAACAGAAAACGCTGTTGAATACGCTGCTGTGGTGCCAAAACGCAGACCGGCACAAGAAGCACAATCGGAATATGGTAAAACGCAAACGAGTTGTTGGTTGTTTTGTACTTTGTTTGTTTCCCCAACACCATAGAGTCAGTATGTTTCCCTGCTCTTCCTTGAGCAGACATTTTGTCTTTATAAAGGCAATTTTTAATCTTGTTCTGGTCGTACTCCATTTGTTAAAGTGTTTTTGATGGTGAATGTTCAGGTTTCTCTCCCAGGCTTTTTTTTTTTGTGGTTTTGCACCATTCTATATCCATCCATCTTCCTCTGAAAGCATTTATCTTCCTGCAATGTGCATCCTGAACCAACTTCTTCATTCTTGAAATATGTTATGTGGTTTTTGCTTTTCTTTCCGATTAACGATGATGTGTTTTTGTCGCTGTCACACTTTGGGTGCAATTTTATTGTTGGAAACACACTGTGGGTTGAATCACCTTTTCTGCATCTATATTTTAAAATTACTCTTTCAATAATCTATACGAAGTTAAGCAACCTGGGTGGAAGGACCAGCCAAGATTTTGTAATTTTTTGTTCTCACAACTCATGAAGACAGAATTCTGGTTACATTTTGATGAGGATAATATCTCTTGTTGATACTTTCAGCCAGTGAGGATGCGATCATTTTTACTTCCACCACTGAAGGTGGACAGAGGTTATGTTCTCAACCCTGTTTATCTGTCTGGCTCTCTGTCTGTGAGCAGGATATCTCAAAAAGTTATGGACAGCTTTGGACGAAACTTTGTGGACAGGTTGGCTGTGGCTTCCTTCGACTTAGACTTAGTTCCTCCTGACTGTAGTGGGGCATTCGGCAGCAAAGTGTCGCCATCTTATCCGGTCCATAGTAATTTATCTCGCCCTCATCCATGTGGTGTTTCTTGTTTTCAGGTCTTCTTTAAAAAAAAGTTTCGCCAGGTCTTCTTTTTTAGCGACATTGTTTCCTTTTACCACCTAGTGGTATTCATTCGAGGGCTACTCTGGAATGGCAGGTATCAGGGAGAAGAAAGATATGTTCGGCTAACCTCGAACTTCTTTCTGTTACGATGTGGGAGAGGCACCTTAACCAAGTTCTCTCTTTAACACTTCCTTGTTACCTCCACCACCGAAGGTGAAAGAGGTTATGTTTTCACACCTTTCTGTCTGTTTGTCTGTGTACAGGATATCTCAAAAAGTTGTGGACGGATCTGGTGTAATTTTGTGTGACAAGGACGAACCGATTAGATTTTGGTGAAGATCCGGATCCGGATCCAACAAATATAATTTTTAAAGTGATTCTTCACTATTGAAAGATATGGCTCAAAAACGATATGTAGAATGATAATTCAAAAATGTATTGGGCCGGATATGTTCTCATGGATCAGGTATTACAGGGTGGAAGTATGCACTCTACCGAGTGCCCTTCTCGTTTGTTATATGGTCTCTTCAAGTGATTCGAAGAATCTTGCGGAGGCAACATTGGTGCAATACATCCGATTTATGTGACACCTTTGCCGTTCTCTTTCACGTCTCACTGGCATAAATTGCAATGGGCACTACAATGGACATGTAGAGTTTTAGCTTGGTGGAAATATTAATAGTGGTTAATTTCCATACTTTGCAGAGGTGCTGAAAAACTGAGGCTGCCTTGCCAATTATTGTATGGACATCAATCTCAGCATCACCTTCCCTGGAGAGTGTGCAATCTAAATATGGGAAATGGTCAGCTTCCTCAATGTTTTCTTGACCCAGCTGTAATAGGGTGATGTCTTTATTGTTGTTATTGTTGTTGTGTGATCATGGTCTTGGTCTTTGCAAAGCTGATAGGCAGGCCTACTTTGGCACTGCATTTCTCCAAGCTAGAGGTCATATCTTACAGCCCGGTGGAATCTTCAGCCAACAGTGCAACGTCATCTGCAAGGTCAAGGTCTGTCAAGTGATTCTGCTGCCATGAGATGCCGAAGTTGGCACCTGTCATGGCTTTCCTCATTCCAAAGAGAAGAACCAAAAAGAATAGGAAAGGGGAGAGTATACACCCTTGGCATACTCCTGTAACAATATCAAGAGTTTGTAGTCCCAGAGCTCATCTTGATGCAGCAACTGGAGTTATGGTATAGAGCTTTAAAGACATTGATATATCACTGTGGGATTCCATACTATCTTGTAATGTTCCATCATGACTGTCAAAGGCTTTCTTGACGTCGATGAAGTTGATAGCGAGTGGCTTCTGCTATTCCAGTCTCTGTTCATTGATGTTCCTCAGTGTGAAAATCTACCCTATGCATGATCTACTACTTCAAAAACCAGACTGTTCTTCATAAAGCATTTCCTCTACATCTTCGTTTTGTCTGTTAAGGAGCACTATGCAAAAAACTTAACCAGATACAGATAGGAGTGTTATACTTCAATTGTTGCAGTCACTAAGGTTTCCTTTTTTGGTGGCCAAACGATTACCCCTTACCTCCACTCAGCTGGTTCAACTTCCGCTCTCAAGATCTTATTGAAATGGTCTGTGAGCTCTGTGATGACGACATGCTGTCCATGTTTCAGAAGCTCTGCCGGAATTTCGTCCAACCCAGGTGCATTGTTGTTACTCAATTTCATGATGGCTCTCTGAACCTCTGCATCAGTGATTCCTTCCAAGTTCACATCTTAACACAATGTTATCATCAAACTCGAAAGTGGAAGTGTGATTCGGTTGGTTGAGAATCTCTTGGAAATGTTCCATCCACCTCCCTTTCTGTTATTCATATAATCGCAGTTTTGCCATCTTTGTCTTTAATTGGTGTGGTCGTATTTGTTCTTGTACCACTCAAGTCACGTACAATGTTATAAAGCATCGTAAAATCGTTTAGGCTTACTGCTTCTTGTACTTCCTTGCCTTTGGATTTTATCCATTCCCTTCTATCTTTCCTATACTAAAACAACTTTTCAGAGCCTTGTCAATTTGTCCATGTTGATCATCTTTCTCGTTTCTATAGTCGATGTTCTTTTCTTTGTCTCTTCAATTTTTTTTACCTGTTTCCTGTCATCAATGAGTTACCATGTTGGGTCTTCCATCCACCGTTCTTCATGGATCATCGCCTCTGCAAAAAAGGGACTTCAGCGCTCTCCTTTATGCCTCTTTTGAAGAAGTCCTATTGTTCTTTAATATCCTCGACTCTCTGCGGAACATGAAACCTGTTGGAGAGATCCAACTGTAAACTCTCGACTGTATCTTTATTCTTCAATTTCTCAATTGCAAAAGGGCATTGATGCTTCATGGTTTTTACTTTCTTCAGCTTTCGGATCTTACCTACTACCAGATGATGGTCTGACCCCACATCCACACCTCGATAAGCCCAGACATCCTGTACAGATGATCGCCATCTTTAACTGATGCACATGTAGTCAATCTCATTCAAGGTGTTTCTGTCTAGGGATCGCCACATCTTTTTACCTCCGCCACCGAAGGTGGATGGAGGTTATGTTTTCACCCCTGTCTTTCTGTCTGTCTGTTTGTTAATTGGTGAAAAATTTGTTTTCGCCAAGTATGTTGGTCTGTAGTGTTTACCTTTTTGTCTGTCTGTCTGTCACACAATTTTGGCCACAGTTTTCAAGCAATAGTTCTGGAAAAAAAATTGTCTATAGGTGACCGGCCAAGGACAGCAACGTATAATTTTGGTTAAGATCCCAATCCGGATCTGAAAATTTTCGAAATGATTCTTCACCATTGAGAGAAAGGGCCAAAAATGATATAGAGCACAATATCTCAAAAGGTTGTAGACGGATTCAGATGAAACTTGGTGGACATGTTGGCTGTGTGGTCACGGACGAATTGATTCGATTTTGGTGAGGATCCGAATCCGGATCTGGATACGAGAATTATTTAATTTCTAAAGTGAATCTTCACCATTGGGAGATAGGGCCAAAAACGTTATTTTGCATGGTATTTCAAAAATGTATTGGGCCCGATATGTTCTAATGGATCAGGCATTTCATAGCGGAGGTATGCGCTCTACCGTGTGCCCTTCTTGTTTTTTAAGTGATTCTTCACCATGAAATGGAGCCAAAAAACGATATACTGTACAACACGATATTTCAAAAAGTTTTGGACGAGTTATGACAAAACTTAGTGGAAGAGTTGGGTTGATGACAGGAATAAGCAGATTCGATTTTGGTTCAGGTCTGATTCCAGATCCAGCCTATCAGTGGGATGCAAAATGTAAACTGTTCAGCCTGGCAGAGATATATGCTCGATCGAGTGCTCTTGTAGTTTCCTTCTGTTCAGGCCTCGTACAGGAGCTTGCAAATATTGGTTAAAGTTGTGTGCATTGGGGCAACTGTTCTAATAACTATTCTTCACAATTTTTTTTAAGCATAACTACATTTGCATTAACATCAATGGCTAAGAATAGATGCATCAGGGGATGTCCTGCCTACTCTCGTAGGCCGTCCTCTCTCCCATACCCGTCGCAGATGGGTATCTGCTAGTCAACTATAATTGGAGCATTGGAGCTCTTTGTTCCAACAGAGAAAACCTCATGAAGTTCCTGACTTGACTCTCGGCTGCAGGGTATGCTCTGTGATCTATCGTCTGCTGCATCAGGGTTCACCCCATTGTGATAAGCAGGAGACAAGTTCTTCGACTTGGATCGAGAACAACGACACTTTAAATGTCTCCGCTTGCCACAGTTGTCACAGGTATAATTCCTGTACCGACATTGGAAAGCTTGATGATAACCAACAACGCCAACAAATTACCCCAACCTTCCGGGTCGATTCAGGAATATCAGGAGGTGGAGGTGAATTTGGTGGTGTAGAATAAATTTCTAAGTCATCCTGTATATTTGAACATTTATTTAACAAACAACATAAACAAATACATACAAACACATACATATGCGCATATGGAGGACCGAGACACAGAGTTGCTCCAGATCTCTGAAATACATGGAGAATTTTAGCTCCTTATATAGTGTTTAGTGAGACATAGTATTTTTTTATTTTCCAAATGCTGGAGCCAACTTTGTCAGGTCTTGACATCCTCCAGGTGAAGCTTATCGGAGACTGTTTACGTCACTCCAATTAAGTCTTATTATGTGTAACCAATCTCGGCCTCAGAGGGTTGG
Organism: Eptatretus burgeri; assembly: GCF_056783735.1. Classification (NCBI taxonomy): domain Eukaryota; kingdom Metazoa; phylum Chordata; class Myxini; order Myxiniformes; family Myxinidae; genus Eptatretus; species Eptatretus burgeri. The sequence continues at coordinate 134,159,975 of NC_140963.1, forward strand.
TCCTTCTCCATGCACTATCAGTTGTGGTAGGACATGAGTGCTGTTTCCATATCCTACAGTTACGTTAGCTGAGCCAACTACAGGAACCACCTCCTTGGTGTATGTTCTCAAGTCAGTAGATACAGGCCGGAGTGCAAGAGCCTTTTTCTGAGGATAGATGGAGGTGAACTTGTTTGCACTCATCATTCATCTGGAAGCGCCGGTATCAACTTCCATCCTCACCAGGATCTTATCGACTGTTACATCATCATAATATAATGGGTGCAAGCCTGGAACTTCTAACACACTTTTCTCCTTCATACAACCCCAGCTTGACCTGGTTGAATTGTTGTAACATCTATCTATAATTCCAGCAATGTGTGTGTGTGTGTGTGTGTGTGTGTGTGTGTGTGTCCGCTGTTTCTCGACAACCACTGGTCCGATCTAATTGAAACTTGCCAGCTATATTGAGGGGGACCTGAGTATTTGCCTTTTCAAGGTTTGATATTAATCGGACAAGTGCTTCCCAAGTTATGGCCATTTATTTACCAAACCAATGACAGAACACATTGCTGCAAAGGCGTGGCTGATGCGCCATTTAGTTACCAATGACAGGACACATTGCTGTGTAGGCGTGGCCGTTGGAGATCCTCAGCCACGTTCCCCATTACGGGTTACAACGTACTTACTTCCGGATAGTGATGACTTACTGTATTCTAATAATTTCTTGATTTATGCGCATTTATAGATAAACACAATAGCCCAATCCAGTCGTCGTTTACGAGAGCGAAGAAACGGCCTGTGTGGTTGTTTGAAAGTTTTTTTTTGTTCGTTTTTTTTTTTGGTTTGCACGTATGGCCACGCACGTACGGGCACGCAAGAGCGAAGGAATGGCCTGTGTGGTTGTTTGAAAGTTTTTTTGGGGGGGTTTGCACGTACGGCCACGCACGTACGGGCACGCGAGAGCGAAGGAACAGCCTATGTGGTTGTTGTTTCTGGCATGCGGTTTGAAAAAAAATATTTTTTTTTGGTTTGAACGTACGGCCACACACTTGTACATTTCAAATCCAGACGTGTTAATTCTCTTCTGGCACAGAAAAAGCACAGAATGCTACAATGACGTCAAACTTCAACTCTTTTGGGCATTTTGATAAATTTCTATAGTATGTAGGTTAAAAGTCAGTCTGCTTCTCCCAGACTGGGAAAATATATCATCTTGAAGTGATTGGAGCTTAGTGAATACATCTGGACATTTTCTTAGATCCACATTCCAACTTTTTGGTGCCTTATATCTATCATTTCATAAAATCCCTTTGCAAGTACATATATCAAAATAATAGGCACTTCTTTGTATACTGAAGTCAAGCTTGGTTGAAAGGTTGGCCTGCTTATTATATCTTTTACTAGGCAGGTCAAAAACATCTTTCAATACAAATGAGAGATATGATTATATATTCAAAAGTAGATACATGTTCAAACATAAAATCATACCATATTTCAGTACATTTTCTATTACAATATATTTATTTTAACATCAAGCTGTAAAAAAACAATGTTATTTTTGGTTTTATCACCCTCAAACCCATTATGCTAATTTCAGAGAAATTGCATCGACAGTGGCTTGCTAAAACACTTTTACTTGTAGCCAAATGTTACCTTGTTAACCGATGGGTCCTGCTGGATAACTTTTGACTTGTTAGAGATCACACGCACACTCTCGGCAGTTTGCATACACGAAGTGGCTATTTCCATGGCTTTCGCCAAATTGGGGTCGGATTCAGGAAGGAGTTTCCACAGAATTGAGTCGTCTTTGAAGCCTATTATAAAGAAATCATGTAACATCTCTTCGAGTTTATCTGTAAACTCACAATGTTTGACGAGTCGACGTAAATCAGCCACAAACTCGGATGCTGACTGACCATCTTGACGATAGTGGGTATAAATGTTATATTTCGAGACGATTTTACCCGGTTTAGGGTGATAATATATTTTCACGAGATTGACGAGCTCTTTATACGACTTGTCAGAAGGTTTGGCTGCGGAAAGAAGATCTTTGATGAGGCTGTACGTCGGGGTTCCACATATGGCAATAATACAGCTCGCCACCTTTCAGCGTCCTCATCGGTGTCCATTTTGTTTGCCACTAAGTACTGCTTCAGACGATCGGTATAGTCTTCCCAATCATCCCCCACTGCGTGTTCTTGTAATATGCCGATGCACGAAGACATCCTCGTTGCCACTGCAATGTACTCTATAGACAGGGACGAAGGCTCTGAAGTGGGACCAACAGGTTTTATTCGGACACGGGCACATCACAACACAACACAACACAGCATTGGAACATGGGCGGGTCACATGACTGTTTAACCACGCCCCGGTGCACCCAGGTATGTATGCATTATCATAAACTAGATACATCTCACACTGACAGACAAAAAGAAGTCGGTAATATTCCTCTTTTTTCGGACCTTCCATGACACTCACTCATATTGTGTTGAAGCAAAGTTAGTGATACGATGATAAAATCGACACGATTGATCCCGATGGAGACAGCATTGACCAAGTTTGTTGGCTCTCAGCACTGTCGGGTAGACGAGTCCACCAACGCGATAAACGAGAGGTGTTGGACAATAGCACATGCACATCCTTCACTAGGATATGTGCTTGCCATTATCAACACATCATCAACGTTGAGCACATTAGTGGACTCATCCACCCGATAGTACTTGCAGATTACTCATTCCAATCTAACACACAGCATCACCGATGACAACCATGTGGTGAGCCCTGCACCGATTGAGGTACTGTCTATGCTGGCAAAATGAAAACAAGAGATGTTTTTTCCCCCATAATGTAGAGATAAAAATTATGGTGAAAATATAAATTTTTGTAAAAATTAAAACCGAAACGTATGCAAAGTCCGAAGAGGAGAGGGGTTGCGCACCCCCTGAACCCACCCCCAGGGTCCTCCTCAGTATTTCCTGTGAAATGCACTACCCAGCAGAGAAAGCCGACAGGAACAGCTGATTTTATTCTGAAATCATCAGAATCACTACAATTTAACAATGACTTTTTAAAAGTGGGATACAAAATGGAATTGTAAGGTGTTCTATGAATTCTCCAATTGTACTTATTCTCTCTGTCTCTGTCTCTGTCTCTGTCTCTGTCTCTGTCTCTGTCTCTGTCTCTCTGGTGCGTTGCACGTGGTGTAATGGTGGCTACTCGTGTCGAGTTGTGAGTTGCTCTGCTTTGGTGCATCTTTCCTCTCCCCTTTCACCCTCGTACCCATTCCAGTCCTTGTGTATGTTTCCTCCCATGTTTTCCTTCTGTATTGAGACCAGAGAGAGAAAGAGAGCGCACATGGTAGGTGGTGTTCGGGTGCTCTTTTCAGAACCTCCCGGTTTTGAGGCCTGTGTTCCATCTGCCACGTTTGCTGGTTTTAGCCAACGGTCATTGGCTGCTTTAAACGATTCTTGGACTTCGTCCATATTATTTAATTTTTCCTCCACTTGCTAGCACTGCTTGTGGTCGGTTTCTTTTGTTGAAATTACTTTTCGCGATGGCAAACACTCGTTTCAATCACAGCATGTACGAGTCACTTATTCGTAAGCATGGGCTTGTTTGCGATTAGATCTTTTGAGGGAGGTAAAGATTGAGGATGTGCTTCTGGCAATCGGAAAAATCGTTGACTCACATAACAGCCGTGCAGCCTTTCATATGAATAAGGTCATTGAGTTCATTCGGAGGTGCACATGGTCACCTCCATTGTGGAGCAAGGCCTTCTCGTACACCCTGACCTGTTTCTCATCTTTTCCCCATTATAAACACCTGCAGTTAAGGTTAATGTGTCTAATGTTCTGCCTTTTCTTGGAAATTATGACTTGTGTGCTTAATTGAGTAAGTTCGGTATGATCATATGAAAAATTATGATGGCGCCGATACACTCAGGAAGTGGAGAATTTGAACACGTGATGACTTTTAAAAGGGTACTTTACATGATATTGCCTGAAAATGAGCAAAAGCTAAACGTAGTTTTGCATGCAAAAATTAATGGTCATGTGCATAAAATGTATGCCTCCACGGATGTCATGGCGTGCTATCTTTGAGGAACGTAGTCATGTGAAGAACTCCTGTCCCGGTTTGATGAGATCATCAGAAAATCGAGGACAGGAGATTGCAGATCCCTACTCCCCACTTACTGGAGGGTGTGAAATGGTAGAACCCTCCCCACCGCCTATTGGTGAGCAGCAAACAGCAGACCCCTCCTCTCTACCTACTAATCTACCAGAAGTGGTTGGTCCCTCTACCTCCGCTGTACAGAACTGTACTGATGACGACACGGAGGGATTCGTAACAGTGTCTCGTAAAAAAAAAAAAGGGCAAAAACGTTCATGTCCCAGTCATCAATGATGCAAACACAGCACAAAGTAAGATACTCATTGTTGTGTCAAAAGTGCTGAGCTTGCAATATGCATCTCACATTGAGAATCCCTCTTTGGGACTGGAAATTGAACTGGAACCATTTACACTATTTGCTGAATTGCATTGAGAATCATCTTGCCTCTCAGGAGGCTACAACTGGTTATATTGATAACCATGGTCTCTGCAATGACAATAATGGAATTGTCACTGAGGTGTGTGCAGAGGTGTGCGGTTGCGATGACAAAGCAGATATGTCAGAGAGCCCCTTAGAGGAAACCTGTAATCCTGTCCTCGTGGAACAGAATGGAAGGGATGGTAAGAAGGAAGCTGCATGTGATAGTGGGCAGCCAAGAGAGAGTGAAAACCAGATCAATGGTTCAAATTATATGGAGATTTGTGCCTTAGAAATAAGTTTGGATCAGGAGGAGAATGACAGAGATGATGAGGTTGATTTCGAGGATACCTCTTCTACCCTGTCAGTTAGTGGGTGTTGTGCCCAAGAGGATGATAATCGAGATATTATGATTACAGAAGATGAATTATTAAATTATTAAATTAAAGCAGTGGTTCTCAAACTTTTTTTGACTACCGCCCCCTTCTGCCCTCTTGGACCGGCCCAATGCCCCCTTGTCCTATCGTTCGTGGTCAGACACCTAGTGGGCAATAGGATAGTCCGAATTTATGTAGATAGGAAGCAAAAATAACAGAAGTCAAATATTTTATGAATAATATTTTACTTTATTTTTCTTTTACTTTTCTATTTTATTTTGCACTACCTACAATGTTTCAGCAGAACAGGTCCAGGTGAGGCAAACTGGGAATCTGTTATCACAGGCCCAAATACCGTTAGTGTGAAGGGTGGGCCTGGTGACTCCCTGCGAGATTATGAACGTCTGGCTCCTTATCAGTGAGTTAGAGACGCAGATCGCCCCTCTTGGTAATGTCAAGGCGGTTTGGATACTTGGTCAGCAGCACCCTCACGGCGCTGAACCCTCTTTCAACGAGGTATGATGTGGGGAACGCCATCAGCAGCAGTTCTGCCTCTGTCCACATTGCGGGGTATTCGCCCCACTCCAGAATCCAAAATTTGCCGTATTCATGCTGCGAGAATCTTGCCTTCGCCTCATCATCATTCCACAAGTTGATAATTTCATCCTGTAATTCACGCTTCACATCTCGAATGTCACATTTGAATGGGTTGGTCACCCATGCTGGCACCGACAGTTCTAGCATGTCTCTGAAACGCTGGTCCACATCTCCACGAATCTTCTCGAGGTGATTGCAATAAACGAGCAGCTCTTCAATCAGAAACAGCAGTTTCCTTCGCCAACCGGGGAAAGTGGTACGTATCTCTGCGGCCGAGGGTTTCCCTGTGCAGAGTCGCCTTGGTTACGAACGCGCCGATCACTTTCTTTGCTTTAATCAGCGTCATATGGTCACCCTGGAGTTGTTTGTTGATATCATTCAGTATACTGAATATGTCCGTGAGGTAAGCCACATCATGCTCAATCTCATTCACTTTCTCCGATAACTCTGTATCAATTTCCGACAGAAACTCGACCACTGTCGAGAAGAGGGCATGGAACGGGTCAAACAAGTGCCTTTGGACAACCATCGAACTTCGGTATGCAGCAAGAGCCTCTCGAGTGGTTCATCATTCTCCTGGCAAAGCGGACGAAACAGCTGATCATACAGAGACGACATCTTGATTTTATTCACTGCTTTGTTTACTATTTGGAGTGATGTATGAAGTCTGGTGCTGAGAGCTTTAGCTACAAGATGCTGGCGGTGCACGACACAGTGAATGGCGAACACGGACGGTACCTGGTTCTTCAGAAACGCAATGAAACCACGCTGGCGGCCAACTGTCGCTGGTGCCCCGTCCGTCGCGCAACCGAGAATGTTCTCCATCGGTATGTTCTTATCAGTGAAGTACTTCTCCAACGTTTGGAAGATGGAAGAACCCTTCGTATCGGTCTGGAGAGAGTGGGCAAACAACAATTCTTCCACCATTTCCTGATCACGGATGAAGCGAACGCAGCAGAGTAACCGAGCTTAACCGTCACGCAAAGTGGACTCATCCAGTTGGATGGCGAAGTGCGCGCTTCTCAGCTCACAACACAGCTTATCTTGTACATCTGATGACATTTCATCAATCCGCCTGGCCACGGAATCATTGCTGAGCGCAATCGACGAGAGAACTGGATATGGATCCTGGCCCGTAACAGTTTTTATCACTTCCCCAACAGCCGGTTTGATCAACTGTTCGCCGATTGAATACGGTTTTCCAGATCTGGCGATGAGCAATGACCACTTATACGACGCTTCCAGTCCTTTATCCACGAGCTTTTGGCTGGCTTTGAACATTGTCGTTACCGTGGATCGCTTCTCAAATTTCTCTGTCAGCGATTGGAAATAGCTGACCTCTGCGCGAGCCTCATCACTGTGCTTTTTACTCAGGTGCTCAATCAGTCGAGATGGTTTCATTGCTTCATTGGACAGGGTGATACCACACAACAAACACATCGGTAACTGCGTGTTCGTCACGGATGGAATGAATCCATACTTGATGTATTCAACGGAATACTGACGACACTTTTTCTTTGAGGCCGACATCTTGAAGCGGACTGGACGTGAAGCCTTTTTTGAATTGCGAAATCAATACGCCAAGATGTCGAAACACTAACACCAGTGATAAGGCCAAACAATAATTATATATTTCCAGTCTCTGGTCAGCACACGCATCGATTTTCACCCTGCACGTAAAAAAAATTTTCTTCTTCACATTTCCAACGGTAGCTACAACAGTGCGCACCTAAAACACAATGCCGCGCCGCCAGATCATAACACATGTATATGGTATTCACACCATGTGTGTATTAAAAAAAACACTGACTTTCATTGTTGGTAAACAAGTCTGTAATATGCTTGAAGAACTTAATGATTTTCAGAATAAATACATTTTAAAATGTGTTCATTATTTACAAAAAGGCCTACCTGTCCCATTGTCTGTCTTTAATTTCTCTCCGGATGGCACCACGGCAAACGAGGAGGACCGCAACAGGCATTGTATGGCCAATTTGCCGAATGGTGCCGGGTAACCTGTTCAGACTGCAGGAAGCCCAATGAGTGCTCCTAATCGCCGCTGCTCCTCTAAATCGCCAGTGCCCCCCAAATCATTGCCAGCGCCCCCCTACCACTCGTTGAGTCTGGAGCACACCCCTGAAAGTTCCCAGCGTCCACTGGGGGGCAGTAGGGACCACTTTGAGAACCACTAAATTAAACCTTCAGGAAAAGGCATGTTAGAATTCAGGATTTTTTTCCCCCCGAATCTCCACACCTTTCTAAAAACTGCAAGAAGCACGATTCATGAACCTCAGCAAGTCAGGATCTCAGAACCTCGATTCCATCGATTGAGGAAGTGTGCCACCAAGGCTGGAAAAGAACTCCAAGAGTAGTAATGGTAGTTTTAATTAAGAAAAGTAAATGAAAGTAGCATCCCTCAATATAAATGGAGGCTGCAGCTGTGTGCACCACCTCGAGGTGTTACAGGTGTTTGAGAAGGCAAAAAAAATTCAATATTTTCAGGTTAAAAGAGACACACTAACCAATCATGTGAGGACGAGTGGTGTAAGATTTTTAAAGGTTGCCACTTTTTCTCCAGTGCTTTTGAGGATGCTAAAGCAGGAGTGGCGTTTGTCGTGCAGCCTAGAACCCAACCCTCGGAGATTTCTTGCAAGGTGGTTTTGTAAGGGCTTCTTAATTGCGATGGAATTTATTAGCAGGAATCAAAAAATTGTATTATTAATGTGTATTGCCCCAGTGACAGTGCTGAAAGGATTCTATTCCTTCCAAAGTTAGCAGGTTTTTTTAAACACTGTTGACTTGACTAGTTTAATTTGTATGGGGGGAGATTACAACTGCACACTCAACCCCCGACTGGACAGGAATACTCCTGAGCCCCATCCATCCAGTGCACAAAAAATTAAATTTAGGGATGTATGGCATTTGCAAAATCCAAACACCCGTTAATATACATGGGTGTGCTGTTCAAAGAACCAGATAACCATGGGCCGACTGGACAGATTGTATGTAAACCAGGGAATGGTGAATCTGGTTCAGAGAACAAGCATAAGTCCATCTGGCTTTTCTGATCACCATATGATTATAATGGAATGTATGTTACCCTTTCATTGCTGTAATAGTGTATACTGGACTTTCAATGTTACACTGTTACAAGATGTACTTAAAAAAATGCCTTCAGTCGTATGGGAAAAGTTAGAAAAACAAGTGTTCCTATCCTAATACTCGACAGTGGTGGGACTGTACGAAATCTCAAATTCGAATTTTCTGTCAACAATATTGCTCACATACCACCAGTGATGCATCTGGGTTGATATGTGCTCTCAAAGCAGATTTAATTAAATATGAACAAGAAGCTGGAACATCCAGTGGAAGTGATCACTATCAGCGGTTGATGGAAAAAAAAAAATAGGACCCTACTGGCTGAAGTCGTCAAGGAGCGTGTGGCTGGAGCAATGGTTCACCTTCGCATGAGCAGAATTCAACTTGAGACTCCAAATAAGGAATTCTTCAGTCTGGAAAAGGCCGTCAAGACCTCTCGGCAGATTCACAGTTTACGGTGTTCTGACTTGCCAGAATTAAATTAAAACAATCGGTGCAAGATTTCTACTTAAATCTGTTTACACTGAGAATTGTGGATAAAATGATTGCAAATGAGATGATTGAACTTCTCCCATCTCTTTCTCAAGAAGAGAAACAACAACTCGAACGTAACATTTCGTTTGAGGAGCTCGCTGTGGCATTAAAACAACTTGAGGACGGCAAAGCCCCCGGACTTGATGGACTTCCTGCTGAATTTTACAAAGCTTTGGAATATTCTGGGTCCTGCTCTAATGGAGACCCTGCTTGAAAGCCAAGATCAGGGTGAACTGCCCCTGAGCTGCAGGAGAGCGGTATTGTCTCAAAAGTGCTTGCAATGCGTCTTAAAAATGTCATCTCTCTCCTGATTGGAAATGACCAAACGTATTGCATACCTGAACGATCCATCTATGACAGTATTTTTTGGGTTCGAGACTTCATTGCCATCGGTCAAACCTCATGGTTTTGGGTTGTTACTCCTGGATCAGGAAAAAGCTTTTGACAGTGTGGATCATTCTTTATTATTTGCGGTCCTTACAAGAGCAGGTTTTGGGGAAATTTTCATATCTTGCATATATGAAAATATATGCATATATTCTCTTGTACAGAAATGCATCATGCCTGCTGAAAGTAAATAATAGCTTGTGCCATCCCTTTCCCTTTCCAGCGTGGTATCCGTCAGGGTTGTCCACTGTCAGGCATGTTGTACACACTTTCTGTTGAACCCCTACTGGCTCTCCTTCGCACCTCCTTGTCTGGGTTATCCTTATCAAACAGTCCGAACATTGTTACTTCAGCCTATGCAGATGACCTGTGCGTTGTGGTCAAAAACCAGAAAGATGTCAGTGAGCTATTCCGTTGTCTTGCCAAATTTGAACTGGCCTCATCAGCTCGAGTAAATTGGAATAAGAGTGTAGTTCTTTGGCTGTACCCAGATACACTCTCCTCATCACACGCTTCATGTGTACTTCTCCCAACTCTTCCAGGAGGAATGTTATGGAAAACGGAGGGGTTTAAATACTTAGGGATCCATTTTGGAATGACATGCCATATGAAAAAGAATTGGGATGGGTTCCTAGATAACATCAAGCAGAAACTATCAAGGTGGAAAGGAATACTACAGTTCTTGTCACTTAAAGCACAGGTCACAATCATAAATAATCTGAGACTTAAAAACCGTATAGCACAAGGTCATCGCACTCCAGCCTCCTCAAGCTGTGATCACAAGCATTCAGAAGGGTCCAATTAATTTTTTTTCTGGAGAGGCCACCACTGGCTCAAGCAGTAGTGGTGAAGTAGTGTCCCTGCATTCTCTCACTAAAACCTTGCTTCGGCAAACAAGTGGAATGGACTATGACCGGGAACTCTTCCTCATGGACTTAAACAGGTTTATAGAGCTCGGCTCCTTGCTTTTCATCAATCTCTTCTGAATGCTTGGCAAGCTCTTGGAGTACAGCGGCTCGAGATTTCCTATGATGCCAGGAAATTTGTACATGAGGCACTATTCCAAAATTTATTATTTGCTGGAATATTGCCAACCGATCCTTCATTGAACAAGCTCGAATGAGCTAAGATCCTCGTCCTCTTAATGATGAAGTCATAAAAACGAATATGACGTCATTGTGATGTATCAGGTTTGCGATAAATAATTATCTGTGCTAATGCCCGGCTTGATTCCCGCAAACAAAATTCAAACAGCTTGCCTAGTTTCGGAGAAAATGGTATAGGCGATTTCCATTAGCGGCGATATTACGACGTCAACTTTTTTTCTCGGAAGAATTTCCAAAATCGGAGATGGTTACTGCCTGCGCGTGGGCTTTCTGCATATACATGGCAAGTTTCACGAAGATCTGATGAGAACTCTGGGTTGTGAAACAAAAAAATGTCAAAAATAGGAATGACGTCATAAAAATTGATATGACGTCATAGTGATGCATCATATGTGCAGTAATTAATCTCTGCTAATGCCCTGTTCGACTCCCACAAACAGAATTCAAAAAGCTTGCCGAGTTTGAGATAATTTTTTTTAGGCGATTTCCATTAGCGGAGATATTTTGACGTCATAACTTTTTTTCTCGGAGGAATTTTCCAAATCGGAGATGGTTACTGTCCGCGCAGGGTATTTTTTTACATATATACGCCAAGTTCCAGGAAGTTTCGATGAAAACTGTAGGCTGTGAAACAAAAAAGTCCACAAGAACAGCAATGTGAGTAAGACTTAGAGATCCTCCACGAGGATCTAAAAATTTACAAATAGTGGAATAAATAAAGTGCAAGATCAAATGGAGCCTTCCTTGGAGCGATGGTTGCGTGGCGATTCAGTTTCTAAAAAAAATGGTTTGCATTCAACTAAAATAGCGAGTAAGGTCATGAGGATAGTAACCCAGAGTTTTCTACATTTAAATATTGGGTGGAATGGAGTAAATGAAGGAGTGGATTTTCACTGAAGCTTTCCTGAACTTTCAATCACTGCCCCAAAACACCATGACCTGTTCTCTTCGAACAGTGACGAGTCCGCTGTGTCCCACATCATGGGAAAAAAAATAATCTATCGAATTTGTCGAGAAGTGTGTTTACCGAGCTGTACGGCACCCTTAAGAAACCATTGGAAAGAGACTTCACCTACAGGAGCTTTCCTTACTCCTAATTGGAAGGTGATGCATCGATCTCCGATTGTTGGTCGCACGGGAGACCAAAATTCCTGTGTTTGAAGACTAATGGTGCAATGGTGGTGTCTTGTGTAAATGTATTGAGAATGAAGTTTACATTTCTTTGTGAAGTTACAACAATACGATTGACTTTTGAAACCTTAATTGTTTATCAGACCCAGTTTGAGCACCTGTACTTAAGAAATGACAAACTTGATTCTCATGTTTTGATGTTTTCATGAACTTCAGGCAAATGGTGGCCTAAGAATTGTTTGTTTTGTTCAAATCTCTTTGTAAAATGGTTTTTATACTTTTATAATAAAAGGACATTAAAAAGTCTCTCTTTGTGTCTCTCTGTCTCACACTCACACAAACTCGTTTTGAAACCCACTCCGATGACCGATGGATAGTGCTGGTATTGGTCGTGTTCAGGCTGCTTTGAGGTCGTGCAAGTGGGGAGGGTGGGGGAGGGAGGACATTGTGTAAATGGAAGAAAGAGGGTACTCTTCAACTTTGAATTTATTTCTTAACTCTTTAACAGGACGATATTATCATCTCATAACTGTGACAAGTGAAGTTCTTCGATGAGACTTGATCGATGTACAAATAAATATGGGTTCCTTCCAGCTGGATTGTAAATCTGTTCCCTGACACTTTATCTGCGACGTCATTGCTGCAGGACTAAAAACTATGTTTCCTTTGTTTGCAGAAAATGTTTCCTTCCAACAAGCTGCGGAAAAGTGCTCGGCGCCTTGCATATACAACGTTACCTTACATCCTGGAGATGAGAAGAAGGTACCTGGTGCAAAGCCTACAGAGTCAGCAGATGATGAACCATCCTACGCTGTAATCAAGTTTCATAGAGGAGTTACAAGATTTGCATAGCGGAAGGAAATCCTACACCCTGAAAAAAGTTGTTTATAATCGAAAAGTAATCCTTTTATATGAGTGAACCGCGTGTGTCTGGGTGAAAACATTCATCTTGTAGTTTTATTAACGCCATTTGATATTACCTCCACCACTGAAGGTGGATGGAGTTTGTGTTTTCACCCCTGTCTGCCCGTTTGTTTGTTTGTCTGTCTGTGAGCAGGATATCTTAAAACATTGTGGAAGGAGTCGGACGAAATTTAGTGAACAGGATGGGTGTTGTGACAAGAAAGAAGTTAATCAATTCTGTTAAACATCTGGATCCGGATCCTGGAATTTTTTACAGTGATTCATCGCCATTGAGTGATGGGGCTAGAGATGACAGATAGCATGACATCTCAAAAAAGTTACAGAAGGATTCGGACGCAACTTGGTGGACAGGCTGGGTGTGTGACAAGGACGAATCGATTCGATTTTGGTGAAGATCCGAATCCGGATCTGGATACGCAAGTTATTTAATTTAAAAGTGATTTTTCACCATTGAGAGATCGGGCTAAAAACGATATAGCATGTTAACTCAAAAAGTTGTGGACGAGCTATGACAAAATCTGGTGGATGAGTTTGTTAGGTGACAAGAACAAGCCGATTCGATTTTTGGTTCAGGTCCGGATACAGATCGGGCCTATCATTGGGATACAAAACATAAACTGTTCGGACTGGCGGAGGTATGTGCTCGACCGGGTGCTGTTCCAGTAAAAAAAAAAGAAAATCTAATGAAACCTCCACAACATACATAATGCAATAAGTGAGTTCCACAATCAGTACAAATGTATGTACGTTGATGATTATACTTTCAGAAATTAATTAGAACACCCTGAAGGTGTGCTTCCTGAAGTTTCATTTGATTCAAACAAACTTTGGAAAAAACAGAAAACTCGCCAATCCTGGCATTTTCTTCCATTGGGGGGGGGGAGGGGTGGATGCAATTGGATTGTCCGAGCTATATATTTTTCGATGCACATGTATTATATATGCACATAAGCAGTACACATGTATTTGTTTCATGTTCGTTAACCGGGTTATTTTTCTTTTCGGGAGTGATCGAGGCAGCGGGCTGTTGCTTATACACCACCCAAATCAAGGGACAGAAGACAGTGTTGCACACTTGGAACTAGATCACCCATGAGGGGTTTTGAGGGGGATTGAGGATGCTCCATGCCTGGTGTTGGCTTAATGGTTAGGGCGGTGGGCTTGGGATCCTGCTCAGCTGTTGAATTAATACAAGGTGGGGTTAACTTGGCCTGTCATCTTTCTGAGGTCGGCAAAATGAGTGCCAGCATGCTGGTATTCTGTGTCGGAGTGGCGACCCGTCCAGGATTGTGCCCACGAGCCAAGGAGACTGCTTAGGCAGCACCAACGTTCTGTAGAGAGCATGGACCCAATGGATGGATGGATGGAGGATACTCTGCTGTGGTAATAATAATGATAACATGACCCCTGCCCCTCTCACGGTCCACTCCTGTGGGCAGTGGATGCATATTGTAATAATAATGATAATAATAATCATCATCAACCACCATTTATAATCCAGTATAAATCATCAGTTCTGCCAAAGCAGTTGATTGGTTGTTATATATAAATATATTGGCTGCCGGCGTTAGTTTGTGAACGTTAAATATCCCACGGTGTCCTTCATGAAGAGGAGGCGAGTTATTGTCGACACCCGAAACAAATTTTTGGAATAAACTCCCTCACTCTATTCATTCCCATTCTTCCCTCCAGGCCTTCAAAACATCTGTTCACCACCACCTCTTATCGTCCCCCATCCAAATCCTCGATCTTTTCTTCCTCCGATAATCCACCCAAGCCCACCTCCTTCAAATGCCCTGCTTTCCTTCCTGAAAGTCCCTGTAATGTCCATCTTCTATTCCCCATGTTCCCCGTCCCATCCCTCTCCCTTCCACAGATCTCCAAATGTCTCTGTTCCCCACTATTTTGTCCTTCCCACTCCCTCCCCTCCCGTCTCATGCCCCCCTTGATGTGCGTTGTGTGTTTGCTCTCTTACGAGCCTCGACAAGGTATACAATTTTTTTTTTTTTACTCAATTCTGCTTTTAACCTACAGGGGGCACTGCATCAGCAGCACAGCCACACCTCAGTAATGATGCAACCAGCAGGCCAAATTCAGAATTGAATCACAGGCCAATATGCATTCAACTCTCAATATTTTACACATTCACCAAGCAAGGAACTTGTGCACATATTAATTATATCAGGGATGAAAACATCAATTTTTTTTTTATCAATTAACACCAAAAAAAGTATTAATTGAAAACATTATTATTATCATTATGATTAAATTAATCCATTAAAGATATTTATTACACAAATTTTCCGAAATCACTTTAATTTGTGAAGATATCACTTTTGTGTTCTGAAGTTTATATCACGTATTAAATTAATTAATATTTGTTTAACTTGCACTTAACTTTGTTACATTTATCTTCGGTATTATTAAATTGCACAACTTAGTTATCTCTTCATCGCATTAAAGGCTGGAAATATCTGTGAAATCTGGTTTGGTGAATCATTTCTTTGTAATACAATACTCGTTTGATTTTGTTGATAAATTGTGGACAAAAACTGCACATTTGTACAATAAAGGCTTTTGCTGTTCTTATTTTGAAGGCTCCTCGATGTGTGTGTGTTAACTCACTCGATCAAGTGGTTCCAAAAGTTTTCTGTTTTTTGTGTGTTTGCCAAGTTTTGGACAGTCCGCTTGCTAAGCGCATCCCTGGATCGCAGTCCTGAATGTGAGCGAGGGGAGTCGTGTGAAAGTGCCATGTGAGTGTGTCGGTGGGAGTTCCAGTTCGGTACGGTAACTCCGAGACACGAACGTGGACGGAGTGGCCGAACAGATCAGCTGCAGTGGTAGCAAATGCAAAATTACTGAATGCAACAATGGGAAGATAAAAACCGAGCAGGGTCATTATTACATGCTGCCCACTGGGAATCTTTAAATCAGTAGAGTGCACCTGAGCGATTCGGACATGTACAGGTATTTCGAATAAACCTGACAGGTATCCTCAGCTTAATTGTGACTCGACACCATCTTGTTGGGCTTCATGGGAGCAGCACCTATTCTTACCTTCAGCAAGGAGATTCTGCCACTCAGGATCACCGGGACCCGACCTTCCTTCCATCCATCTCAGGTATATCTGCAGGTCCACCTTTTCATCCTTGTACGTTTTACGTTTTCTCTGTAGGTTGAAAATAAATGGACAAGACATTAAAATAAATGCTTGCGACACTAAAAGGAAATGATCAGGACATCAACACAATATGGAAAGGACAAGCAAGAATCTATCGATTTGAGAAAGGTATCGTTCATTTGGAGGGTAGTAGATATGTAGAAAGGTTCAACAGGAGAGGTGGTGGGATTTTTAGAAGATTAGATAAAAGGGGATTGGAAACACATCTATGATGGACAGAATACAAGGATACATATTGTTGGAATGAAAATGCAGGTGAGGGTATGAAATGTATTTTCTTTTTAATATTTTTTTTATTATTTAATTTGATTCTTGGTTTCAAGATGACTTGTCAAATTAATCTTCATTCAGTTCCTGCCAGTCGGGCACGATTTCATCTGCAGTGATATATTGACTCTTTTCACGGACCGTTTCCCGAATCGCACCCGCTTTTCTGTCGCAGCGTGGGTGGCTACAGAAGACACCCACCCAAACCAGAATTTCACCAAAGGGCATCATATACCACCATGTTCCTTAGGATATCAGGAAGCCAGAAATCCATGATGACAAGCTGAAACCGAATTACAATTGGAACTGTGGGCATTAGAACGGAGGTGGTGGATATACAAATCTCCATTAAGTAAAACTTCGCATTCTACAGGATCTTACACCAAGCAATATCGGGGAAGGAAATGTATTTCAATTTTCATACACGATGGTCCTGACAGGGTTCTCCGCAGTAAGTTAGCTTAATTTGTAGCACGAATGGTCTGTCATGACAGTGTTTGGGTGGTGACAATGTCACAGTTACATTGCGCGAGTTCCCCTCAGATTTTACACATCTTGGGATCTTGGGGGTCTGATGGGTTTTTGTGGTTTTAAGGAGCCTTGGGGATTTTGGAGGTCTTCAGGATTTTGCAGGACATAAAGTCATTGGGGGTCACCAATTGTGGCGATGATTCCTTTCAACGTGTTGGTTGATAATGATGGCGTTTAAACCGGGACAAAAGAAATCTCACACATTTAAAATGCAATGACGTGTTGTAAAATGAAGTTGGTGAATGATTAATCCTTGGCGTCATCTATCTCTCCAGCTGTTGATGGTAAAGGAAGGATTTATTGGCGTGAAGCCGCATCAGCCTCAAAAATGGCGTGGAACGCAAAAGGCAGAGTGTTCGTCCGCTGTCGTTGTGCCCGTTTTGCAAAACGAACGAAATTCACATCACTCATTGGTCTTGGTGGTGTAGAACAATAGCGATGATTAAATATTTATGTATTTGAGCGACTCGAAAAAAAATGAGAAAGTCTTGCACAGAAAAGCGCGCTTCACGCTCCTTATGCGTCATGGACGAGCTCTCCGTCTTGACTGTTTCATAACCGCTACGCCAATTGGCTCGCTGAAAGGACTCCAGTGACTGGTTAATAAATGTTCACACGCTTGCTTCCTTACCGCTTAACCGCTACGCCAATTGGCTCGCTGAAAGGACTGCACTGATTGGCTAATAAATGGTTACACGCTTGCTTTCTTACCGCTCTTAGCAAAATGTAAAGAAAAATTAACGAGTTACGACATTTCCATTGCTTGTCATTCTCAGGTTTATACCAAATAATGTCATTATCATGATTAATTAGTTGTGAAATGCATTGTAACACTGTATTTCATAACAAGGCCATTACTGACCATGGAGTTGTGCGAGTGTATCGCAGCACACAAAAGAAAACTTGGATACATGATCGAGGCTCGCGGAAGAGGGAGAGCTGAACGGAAGGGAACAACATGGAAAGGGGAAAAAATCCAACAGCAGAGTGAGAATGAGATCAAGGGGATGGGGGGGGGGTTGATCCGGATCGAGACACAAGAATATTTTAAGTGCTTCTTTACGATTGAAAGATGTACAGCACAATTTTTCAAAAAGTTGTGGACGAGTTATGACAAAACTATGTGGATGAGTTGGTTCGGTGACAAGAACAAGCCGATTCCATTTTGGTGAAGGTCCAGATTCAGATCCGACCAATCAGTGGGAAACAAAATTTAACCTGTTCAGCCTGGGAGAGGAGGTATGCACTCGACCTAGTGCTGTTTGAGTTACCTTCGCCCACCCAAGGTGGAAGGAGTTATCTTTCAACCCCTGTTTGTTTGTTTGTCTGCAGCTTGTGGATGGATTCAGACAAAACTTGGTAGACACGTTAAGTGTGCGACAAGGACGAATTGATTCAAATTTGGTGAAGATTCGGATCTGGATCTGATAATTACCTCACCTGGAACGTAGTTCGGGGGAACTTATGGGATGGCGCTTCGTCCGTCAGTCCGTCAGTCAGTCAGTCCACAAATACTTGCAACTTCACTGGAACTACACACATTAATTTGATGAAACTTGACCACAACCTTCCCCACCCATGACGTAGCAAAGTTTGTTCACGGCAATGAAAAAGATCAGGGTCTACGGAGGGAGTTTACGGGGGGGGGGGGGTTGCCCCCTAAAATATGTATATGCTTTCTTCTCCAAAACTGCACACACAATTTCGATGAAACTTCACCACAACCGTCATCACCTGTGATGTACCAAAGTTTGTTCATGCAACAAAATGAAGTAGAAGGGTACTCGGTAGAGTGCATACCTCTGCCCTGTAACGCCTGATCCACGAGAACATTTCTGGCCCAATACATTTTTGAAACATCATGATATATATCACTTTTGAGCCCAATCTCTCAATAGCGAAGAATCACTTCAAAAATTCTCGTAGTCGGATCCGGATCCAGATCTTTACCAAAATTAAACCATTTCTTCCTTGTCACACACCCAACATGTCCACCAAGTTTCATCCGATGACGTCTGAAACTTGTTGAGACATCATGTTATATATATCCTTTTTGGCCCTGTCTCTCAATGGTGAACAATCACTTAAAAATTCCAGTAGTCGGATCCGGATCTTCACTAAAATCTAAATAGTTCGTCGTCGCACATCGAAACTGTCCACAAAATTTCATCCGGATCCGTCCACAACTTTGAGATATCTTGTACACAGATAAACAGAAGAACACAGACAGACAGAAAGGGGTGAAAACATAATCTCGTCACCTTCTGTGTCGGAGGTAATTAAAGGTCTTCAGGGGTCTATAGGGAGGGGGTTGCTTTCTTCTGAAAACACACACACACAATTCAATGAAACTTGACTCCAACCTTTATCACCCATGATGTACCAAAGTTTGTTCACGGCATTAAAAAAAAAGTTTACTTTTTTCTCTTCCTTTCATATTTTGTGGTCCATCCATGCCTCGCAGTTGTTCCCTGGTCGTCTTATCCAGCCGCAACCTGGTGAGCACCCAAGGGTATTGTCCCAATGTTTCAAGTGATTCTTCACCATTGAGAGATCAGGCAAAACCGATGTTGAGCACAATATCTCAAAAAGTTGTGGATGGATTCGTATGAAACTTCGTGAACAGGTTTGGTGTGTGTGACAAGGACAACTTGATTCAATTTTGGTGAAGATCCAAATCCGAATACGAGAAATTAAAAATTTTTTTTAATTTATTCTTCACCATTGAGAGATGGGGCCAAAAACTATATGTAGCATGAAATATCAAAAAAAAACTTATTTGGCCCGATATGTTCTACTGGATCAGGCATTGGGTGGCATAGCTACACAATCTACCGAGTGCCCCTCCCGTTTTCAGTGTATTCATCTGAGCCAATAAAATATTTTAACAGTCACGGTAACCAACACCAGCACAGATGCGAAGTGCTCTCTTTTGCATAGGATTAGAATTGCATTTCGAATTTGCCCAAATCAAATTAGAATATATGTGTGGTAGTACGACAGAATTATATAATGATTAAAAAAAATTAAGAGCCAATTATGTTTCCTGATTCTGCATGAGATTGAAGCAGATCATGTATACATATATGCAGATATAACAGCCAAACATACTCGTGACGTTCTTTCAACAATGGAAATCAAATATTGTTCAGAAAGTTCTTCCCAACACTGTTGTAGAAGTTCCCAGAAATGTGTTGCACTTGTAGGTTGCTTTGCTTTTACCCTTCTGTCCAGTTCATCCCAAACCAGCTCGATGGGGTTTAAGTCTGGAGACTGTGCTGGCCATTCTATGATTTGAAGCCTACCGTCTTGTTCTTTTCTTCTAAGGTAGTTCTGACATAGCCTGGAGGTATGTTTGGGTCGTTTTCATGCTACAGGATGAACCCCTGACCAACTCGGTGTAGACCAGAGGGTATTGCATGGCACTGCAAAATGCTGCGGTCGCCTTTTTGGTTCAGGGTGACAGTCACTCTGCAAGTCGCCGACTCTGGATCCAGCAAAAGAGCCCCAGATCATCACGCTTCCTCCTCCATGTTTGACAGTTGGTGTCACACACTGAGGAACCATCCTTTCGCCGATTCGACGGCATACAAAAACCCTGCGTAATGAACCGAAGATTTCAAATTTTGATTCATCGGTCCACAAGACTTTCTTCCAGTTCTCAGTAGTCCACTGGTGGTGCTTCATGGCCCATGCAAGCCTCTTTTTCTTATTTTGCCATCTTTGCAATGGCTTTCTTACTGCCATTCGACCTGTCAAACCTGCAGCTCAGTCTTCTCTTCACAGTTGAAACTGAGACTTCCTTACTTCGACCAGTGTTAAGCTGTGCTTCAAGCTGCTGTCCTGTGATCCGCCTATCACGCAAGCTGTTGACTCTCAGAAACTTGTCTTCTGATTGTGTTGTGGCTTTGGGTCTGCCAGACCTCTTCCTGTCAGAGTTTCATCCAGTTTCCAAGTGCCTTTTGATGGTGTAGGAAACTGTACTGACTAACACCTTGGATACTTTGCAATTTCTCTGAAGGAAAAACCAACACTTTTAAGGGTTATAATGGTCTGTCTGTCCTTTTTTATTTTTTGGAATACCTTGTCGAGGCTCGTGTGAGAGCTAACACACAACGCACAGCAAGGGGGGGGGGCATGAGACAAGAGGGGTGGGAGTGCGAAGGACAAAACAGTGGGGAACAGAGACAGGAGATCTGTGGAAGGGAGAGGGATGAGGCGGAAAACATGGGGATACAAGATGGACATTACAGGGAATTTCAGGAAGGAGCTGGGCTTGGGTGGATTATCGGGGGTAGGAAAGATCGAGGATTTGGATGGGGGATGATAAGAGGTGGTGGTGAATAGCTATTTTGAAGGCCTGGAGGGAAGAATGGGATTGAATAGAGTGAGAGAGTTTATTCCAAAAGCAGGAAAAAAGAGGAATGAAAGAGTGAAGGTGAGCAGTGATTCGTGACTTTGGTAGTTTTACCAGAAGGGGGTTGTTGGCAGACCTTGAGCACCCTGCGGAAATGTGGTGGGGACAAATCGCACAGAGAGAGCAGGGGAGAGGGCGAGGCTGGAGAGGAGACGGTAGAAGACAGAAAGACCAACGACCAATCTGCGGTGATTGAGTGAGAAGTCCAAAGACTCAGCCTCATTGTGGGAGATGCCAATGATCCGAAATGCCTTGTTTCCACAGCGTGAAGCCGAGAAAGGTGGGAGGCAGAAGCACCAGCCCAGAGGGGAGAGCAGTATGTTCTCCTGGATCACTTCAAAAATTCAAAATAAAAATAAAAATACTCTATCAGGCTGTGGATGAAAGCTTTGTAAGTGGTTAGTAGTTCAGGTGGGCCAAGGAAGGACTTTGCACGACGGAGGATTCCCAGTCGGCGACTGGCTTTGGATGCGAGGTTTGAAATATGGCTTTCCCAGTAAAGGTCATGGCAGATAGTAAGACCCAGAAGCTTCAAAGAAATGACTTCTGGAGGATTGTTAAGAAAGTGGATGGGACGGGGTTCTAAATGGTCCTTTCGGAGAGACATAGAGTGAGAGATTTGTCCGAATTGAAAGACATGTTCCATGTGTTGGACCAGTTTGTGATTTTATACAGATCTACAGTGAGTGAAGAAGCTGCTGCTTGTCAGTCTGAGGGATGACCGATGGTACGGCAGAGGGTGGAGTCATCAGCAAAGAGATAAAGAGGATTTTCCAGAGAGTCGGAGAGATCATTGATGAAAACCAGAAAAAGAACAGGGCCCAGAACACTACCTTGAGGAACTCCAGCCTGGACAGGAAGAGGGGATGATAGAACTCCATTTAGGGCCACACGTTGACTGCAACAGGAGAGGAAGTCTGCGAGCCATGAGTGGAGATGGCCTTGGAGACCATACGAAGGGAGTTTGGTGAGCAGGGCAGGGTGCCAGTCCATGTCAAAAGCACAGGATATGCCCAGGGATACGACTCGGATTTCATGTCTGGGATTGAGGACCTCCATCCATTGTTGGGAGACCAGAAGCAGCATATCCAGGATAGAGTGACCTGGTCTGAAACCACATTGACTAGCGATACCCGTGCACATGCACGGGATAGCAGTTCAACATAGCTGGTAGCAGACGACAGACCGTACACGGGGAATGACAAAAATACGCATTGTGCAAAATGCAAGTGGTACTATGGAACGCCAAGACTTCCCAAACATTTCGGCATGTCCGCTAAGTGCCACAGCAATTTCATTGGGATTGTGTGACGGCGAGCCGAGTTTTTAGTGTGCAAGCTTGTTATTATAATAGAGATGATCGGAAATGAAGCCATTGGAGAAGAGGAAGGATTTAATGTCTGAAGCGATGATGGATTCCATAACCTTGCTGATGATTGGGAGAAGGCTGATTGGTCTGTAGTTGTAGGGATTTGTTTTTGCACCTTTTTTATGCAGGGCAGTAATGTTTGCTGATTTCCAAGCAGATGGCAGATTACCTTGAGCAAATGGGAGGGTGAATAGCACAGAGAGAGGGTGAGCAAGAGCAGAAGAACAGGTTTTTAGGACACGTGGGCTGATGCCGTCTGGATCTGTTGCAGAATCTGAGTCGAGGTTTGACAGCAAGCTCTCCACCTTGTTAGGAGAAAAGGACACAGAGTCCAGGGACAGTTGGGTGCGACTGGGTAAGGTGGGTAGAGAAAGCGATGGGTTTTGGACACAAGATTTAGCTGCAAACACCGAGTTTAGGCATTCAGCTTTTTCACGTGCGGCATCAGCAGTACGGCCATTTGAGGTAAGGGAGGGATGGAGGGGGAACATACACCAGAAACAGATTTGATTAGACGCCACCAGGATTTTGAGGAGGGAGAGAGAGGTTTGAGAGTTCAGACTTGAGCTTCGAAAGATGTTGTTTTCTGGCTCTCCTGAGGGTTGTTACACACTTGTTCCGAGCTTTATGGAAGGAACAGAGATTACCCTCAGTTGGGTTTGCTTTCCATGATATGAGGCAAAGGCAAGTTGTTTCAGGACAACTGCCTCACCACAAGCTTCAGTGAACCAAGGGCGGGAGGAAGGGTAGGCCAACTGAAGACGAGAGGGGATAAATCTGTGCATGAGGGAGAGCAAGTTTCTTTGAAAGAATTCCCAGGATGAGTTGATGTTGGAGAAAGTAGAGATAGGAGACCAGTCTAAGTTTGATGGCTGCTTGGAGACCCTGCCAGTCGGCTTGAGTGAAATGGCAGACTCGACGGCGGCGAGGTGGTTCTCTGATAATAGCCAGAGAGATGTCCGCTTTGACAAGGACATGGTCAGAAGAGCCGATTGGAGCAGAACAAGAGCAGCAGATATTGTCAGGGAAATTTGTCAAAATCAGATCCAGAAGAGATGGAGTACCATTGGTTGAGATCCGGGTCGGGAAGTTAACCGATTGAGTCAGTCCCAATGAGTCACAGAAAGCTTTTGCTGAAGTGCCATGACAGGTGAGAGAGGTACCCACACCGAGCCAACTGGCATGATGACAATTGAAGTTGCCACATAAGAGGAATTGAGAGTTTGGATGAGAAGATAGAAGATGGTCCATGTTTTCGGATAGTGAGGTGTAGATGGAGTCATCACTGTTAGGTGGACAGTACAGTACACATATAAACATAAGGTGGGAGTGGAAGGGAAGCCGTAGCCAGAGGTATTCCTGGGGGTGTGGCAGAGTGAGGGCAGTGCATGGAGAGTGAGGAATAGAGCAACTCCTCCACCAGGGTGAGGCTCAGGTCTGTCAAACTGGAGGAGGGAATAACCAGGGAGAGATACTTGGGAGTCAGACATGTCTTGGGGGAGGAAAGTTTCTGTGAAGTAGATTATGTCTGGTTTGTCAGTGGCAACCTGTATGGAAAGATCTGACCGAAGGCCCCGGATATTTGAGGTCCACACTGTTAATGAAGAGGGAGGGGAGGAGGCTTTGGGTGCAGGGGGTGGGGGAGGACAAGGGACGAGGGGGGACGAGGGGGCAGGTAGGACAAGGGACGAGGGGGTAGGTAAGGATGGTTGTTGAAAGAGTGTGGGGGATTGCAGAATAGCTAGGGGAGGGGGCTAAATGAGGAGAAAAGGCTCTGTGGTACTGGGGGAGAGGGGGACAAGAGAGGGGGAAGAAGGCAGTTGAGGATTTGAGGAAGTGGAGTGAATAGATGGAGGTAAGAGGGCAGTGGAAGGAGGCAGCTTTGTGGATGAGAGGGGGGGCAACTTTGAGAAGGATGAGTGACGGGGATGAATGGTGGGAGAAAGGCAAGGGGGGAGTTTTTGAGAGAGGTGAGAGGGAGGCTTGGAGGGAGAAGAGTGGGATGGTTGCTTTTGGGAGTGAGGGGTGAGAGGAGTGAGTTGGCACTGAAATTGGAAAAAAAAAAAAGAATGGTTGATGGAACGTGAACATTCATAGCAAACTGGGGTTTTAAAAAGTTTTAGGTCAGAGATGCGATTTAACACATTTCTTCATGGATGCAATGAAGACGAATTCAGAGAATGGAGAGAAGAAACGCTGTAACAGTTGGATTTTTTGACAAGGTATGAATGAAAGGTCGAAATGAGAGCAGTCTGTTAAAAAATAAGAAGAGTAGTGCATTATGAAACAGTAAAGAGTACCACACATGTGAAAGAGGAAGATGAAGCATTATAAGAGACCGTTTTTATTATTATTATTGTTTGAGAGAGTTTTCATCAGATTATTTTCATGGAATTGTTGTTGAAAAAGATCGTGAGGTGAATGGTGAAATTGGATCGATAAACGGAGGGGGTCTAAACAGATCATGTGGTTATGGGAGAAGCACTTGGCTCTGGGAGGTGTATAGTCAAAAGTGAAATTTTTTTTAAATAAGGATTGCATAACATTTGGAGAAGGGAAGGTTGAAGTAAAATCGTGGAGAGGAGAGAGAGGGGAGAGAGAGAGGGGGGAGAGAGAGAGAGGGGAGAGGGGAGAGAGATTTTGACTTTTGTATCTTTTTATTATAAAAAATAGAAAAGAAAGCCCCCAAATGGGAGTTACATTTTCATTTCAGAGAAAGAAAGAAAACCAAGAAACAACTTCTGAAGAAGGGAAAGGATGAATCGGGTGGATTATATACAAAACATTTCACAAAAGGACAAACATTCCTCTCGGACTTTGCAAATAACTTTTTATACACCATTTTGATTCGAACTGTGGTAATCTTCCCGTTACTGAAAAGAAAGCAAAATCCAATTTAACACGACTTATTACAAGGTTTTGGAACAAAAACAAAGCAACTCATCATTCAGTCCAACACCATCAAGTTTTCTTTTCCTTGACTTATACAGTGCCATCTTTGCCTGAGCAAGCAGGAAATTGGCTAACACAGCATTGGAATATTTGTGTGGGATATCCAATCCGTAGATTAACACACAAGTGTTAAAAATCAAACCAAACCTCACAAAACAATTCCGAAGTAAGATAAATAAAGGTGCCAACCGTTGGCATTCAACATAGATGTGAAAAAGGTTTTCAGATGTCTTACAAAAGGGACATTCATCTACAAAGAGATTTGAAAAACAGTGTAACAACTGATTAGAAGGGAGGATCCAGTGTACTAGTCTCCATTGGAGGTCGCCATGTCATGGTGGTACAGGAGGGTGATAAAAACCTTTCCAGTTAGGAAAATAAGGGGAAGAACAAGGTAAAAGGTCTCTCCATCGAACCTTCTGCTGTGTTATTTGCCGTTGCAAAATAAATTTTACACAACCCAAATAAAGGTCTTTTTGTTTGGGAAGGCCATTGAAGCCCACGTTAAAAGGGGGACAAGTAAGAGGGCTGGCAAGAGAAAAAGCACATACGAGTTCAGGAAAGGTAGAGAGAGAAGGTATTCGATGTGCATTTTGTTCATTGCTTTGGTGATCCTGCTCCCAAGCAGGTGCGAGCCGTGTGCATGTCCAAAGCACACTACATAATATGCGTGCCACGATTCGAGAGGATTGCACACCGACCAGGCTTGCCAATGCATCAGCTCCGATCCAGCTGCCGTTTGGGCTGAGAAGATCTGCGACAGATTCAACGCCCTTGTCGGTAAAGCGTTGAATAAAACACCTATCAGCAGGCATATCATGGAAAAGGAGTTGTAGAACAAAGTTTCTTCCAGAAACATCTGTTTCGTGCAAGAATGTGTAGCTCTTGTTATTGTCAGAGCTTCAACTCATTTAGCATGCTCTGATAGAAACCAGAGAGGGGGGATGTGTCGATTTTGGAAAGGTCCATCAGGAAAAGAGAGTGGTCATAGCCGAGCCTCCCAGCCTGTTGCAAAAGGTGACGAGCGACATTGACCCATGGTGGAGATGGTCGCATGTATTGCATGCGAAGAGCAACCGATAGTCGAAAGGCCATTAGCCGGCTCTTTATGTCGACCAGGCCTTGTCCTCCATCGGTCAGTCGTAAACTGAGGACCCCAGGTCGCAGCCAGTGTTTTCCGTCCCAGAAAAAGGACACAAAGCACTTCTGGAGCTGTTGAAGCAACACCGCTGGAGGATGCAGCACGAAGAGCCTGTGCCATAAGGTGGAGGCCACCAGTGTGTTGATGACCATGACCCTTCCACGATATGACAGTTGTGTGATCAGACCTTTCCATTTTTTGCAGTTTACCCTCAACAAACTCAAGCAGACCAGCCCAATTTTTTGCTAATGTGGTATTATTACCTAAGAACACTCCAAGGTATTTCACACCATCATTGGCCCATGACAGTGGAGCAGGAAGTCTTGGTGCCAAGTAGCACAACGGACCGAGCCAAAGGGCGCTCGTTTTGTTCCAATTTACTTTGGCTGAAGAAGCCTTTTCAAATAACGACAAACAATAACGAACGATGTTAACGTCATCGATATCTTGTACGAATACACACACGTCATCGGCGTATGCCAGTACCTTGATGGGCCGTTCAAGCTGGGACAAACTAACCCCTGTTAGTCTACAGCACAAAGAAACCAGTAGGGGTTCGATGGAGAGAGCATAAAGCAATCCGGAAAGAGGGCAACCTTGTCTAATTCCCCTGTTAATAGACAAAGGTGCAACAAGTTCATTGTTTATCTTAAGCACACTATAAATATTATTGTATAGTATTTTAATACAAGAGATTAAAGTTGAACCAAGTCCAAACCGCTCAAGTACTTCGAAAAGGTACCGATGGTCAACACGGTCAAAGGCTTTCTCCTGATCAAGAAGAAGAAGTCCGAAATCTTTAGGGCTTTCCATGCACAGTTCAATGATGTCTCTCACAAGGGAGATGTTGTCAGAGATGGAACGTTTTGGGACACAGTAACATTGGTCTTCTTTCAACAACGAGGATAAATAAGGAGCAAGTCGCGATGCCAGGGCTTTCGAAAATATCTTGTAGTCCATACATAACAGGGAGATAGGACACCAATTTTCAATTCTCAGCATGTCTCCCTTTTTTGGGATGAGGGTAAGAAAAGCTCGTCGGCAACTATGAGGTAGCCCTCCAAGCTGGCAGCTTGCGTTCAAGGTGTTAATTAGTTCTGGACCCAATAAGTGCCAAAACTTCTTGTAAAATTCAGTTGCAAGTCCATCCAATCCAGGTGCTTTCCCAATGGCAAGGCCATGCAGGGCAGTGCCAAGTTCATCCAAAGTAATGGGTCTTTCCAGTTGGGAACGCCCATCTGGACACAACACTGGCAGGCCTACAGAGATCGAGGCGACACCGACTGGATTTATTTGTTCCATTGAATATATTTTCGAAAAGTATTCCTTCACGAAAAGTTTGATTTCTGATTGTGTAAAGGTAATGGATGAATCTGCTAATCGCAGCTGAGAAAGCTGCTGACTGGGAAGACATTTCTGTAAAAAAAAAAGAAGTACTTGGTTGGTATGTCTGCCTCATTCAGGTGTCGCACCCTCATCCGAACTAAGGCACCATATGTGCATTCCTCTCGGTTAAGGTTTTTTGTATGTGACTATTATTTTGTCCAATGACCCGTTGGAGTTGTAAAATCTCTAACTAATATTTTTTTTAACTTCAAGGTCAGCCTTTGTTGGGAAAGAGTGATGCTGTTGACAAAACCCTTTAATTTGGGTTTTTACTAAATTCCAAAATATCAGCGGGTTAACGGAACAGCTTAACTTCTGTTCTAGGAGAGCCGTCCAGAAGGCTTCAAAGGCCTGAATGTAGTTGAGGTTTTCTAGTAAACTGTTATTGAATTTCCAATGAGAGCTCCCTGGACGTGGTTTAGAGAGTGGAATAAAGACTCGAGCTTGGGAATGGTCAGAGAAACCAGAAGGCACGATATCGGATTTATAAACTCCATGTAATAGATGAGAATTTACATAGATGCGATCAAGCCTCGCAAGCGAGATGTGGTTGTTTAAACAACGACACCATGTACAAGACCGATCAGAAGGGTGCTGCATGTGCCAAATCTCATGAAGATTATATTTCGCAATGATGTTTGCAAAATGTTTTGTGGTACATGGTTGGGGTTCTGGCCCGTTCCGGTCAAATGAAGCATTAACAGTACAGTTAAAATCACCACCAATAATTAGACAAGTCTGCAAATCCAGTGTTTGCAGGAATTTTCTCAGTTCGGCAAAAAAGGAGATCCGCTCGTCATTTTTGCTTGGAGCGTACACATTGAGAATTGTGAACTTGACCTGATTGATAGAGAAGGTCACAGAGGCAAGGTGTCCATCAATAATACTCATAAATTTAAGGCAGGAGAGATGGAAATGTTTCGCGAAGCCAAACATGATGCCTGCCTTCGACGTGGAGTTGTTACTGAAGAGACATTCCTTGTCCATAAACAGTTGCCACTGAGCCTGAACGGATCGGACGGCATGGGTCTCTTGTAACAAAGCCGTGTCAAGACCGTTGACCTCTACCAGCTGTTTAATTTGGATCTTGCGGAGCGGACTCCCACCACCAGAAACATTTATTGTTCCAATCTTGAAACTGGCCATGAGGAAAAATAATAGCTTCGAAGAATAAGATCAGAAGTGGGATAATTGATTAGAATCCCTTTTCGCCTTGGCAATCAATTTTTTTAAGCGGTGACAGTGTGTCTGGTGGAAACCGAATAAGTCAGGCTTACGTACGATAGCCTGAACACACTCAAGGAAGGACGGTAGATCTGGAAAGTATTCCGTCAGGTTTATATTGCGTTTCCTGTATGTATTTTGTAAGAAGAGTCTTATTTGTTCATGGGGGGGGGGGTAGGACTTTAACTGGTGAGCTTCTCCAGTTTCCACCTGACTGTTCCTGTTTGCTTCCTCCAGGTCAGATTCGTCAGAGTCGGTTTTAGTTTCCGAGTCGCACAAGCTTGTACTGTCCTGCATATCGATACTGTCGTCAGTATTGATACACGGATCTGTACTGGTTACGTCTATGTGCTCTTCCATTGTGGGAACATCTCCTGGTGAAGTAACAGAAATAACCGGTGGGGAGGGGGGGGGTTGATGAAACGGAAACACAATCAGTGGATGTAGTGATATCGCTTCCCTCGACCGTAACGGTTTTATCGACCTCCAACGGCGTGGAGGTATTCAGTACTTTGGGGGGGGGTGGGGGGAGGTCTCTCGTAAAACATCCATTTTAACATTTCCTGCGTTTCCAGTTTCACCACGTGATGGACTGGGAGCAGTAACAGGGTTAACATTCGCTTCACTATTTCCTGCTGACAAGGATTCAGGGTTAACATTTACCAACGTGACAGCAGGTTCATCACTCGTGGTCTGTGTATCACCGTCAATGGACTTTCCAATAGGAGAGTTTTTAACGAGTGAAACAGTTTCATTTACTGCGATAACGGGTAAAGCGGTCTCTGTAAGGGAGACGTCAATGTCCTCACCGGCAAGTAGGGTAAACTTGTTGGCCGTAGGTACCGGGGTCCGGGTCCATTCCGTAGGTACCGGGTCCGTTCCAGGTCCATTCCGGGTAGGCCTTGTCGAGTGGCGTCAGTCACAACTACGCGAACATTGCCGACAGATTCCTCGTTTGTAAATGCTCCTTTCTTCTGGGTTAAACGACCATCAGGTAAAGTCTTTCTCTTCCTTGATGAGACGACGGTGAAACCATCACAAACATTCGTTTTGCTGTTTAGACGATCGGACTGAGAGGACTGGGCCTTGTTACCGGACACGGGATTCGC
This sequence comes from Eptatretus burgeri, assembly GCF_056783735.1. Classification (NCBI taxonomy): domain Eukaryota; kingdom Metazoa; phylum Chordata; class Myxini; order Myxiniformes; family Myxinidae; genus Eptatretus; species Eptatretus burgeri. The sequence goes on from NC_140963.1 coordinate 134,190,220, forward strand.
TTCCTTCACCGTCGAGGAAGAAGAAGAAGACGTATCCTTGTTGACGAGGTTTGTTTCATCGATCGACGAGGTCGCCTTTCGGCAAGAACATTTCAAGTGTCCGAAATTACCACATTCGAAACACTTCAGGGTGTCAGTGGTTACGTAGACTTGGTAATCATGATTATCAATTTTGAGTTTTAAAACGATGTTCAAGGTTCTTTCAGCGTTAGAGGGAGGAAGCACCACATAAGCTTGTCTACGAAAAGACATCACATGCTTCGTCCGATCGTCCTGGCGACGTTAAGGTAACATGGTGATCTGAGAAACCACAGAACCATAACGAGATAGTTCGGAGATGAGCGTCTGATTCTTCAGGAAAGGAGGAGAGTTCGAGATAATGAACTTCACGGCCGGAGTGTCGAGAGGGGAGACGAGCACGAAATGTCCATCGTCTGTTGATAGTCCGGTCGATACGATTTCGTGAACCAGTTCTGTCTCAGACACGAAGATTACCACACGTTTGCTCATTCGCGAGGGGCACGAACTTTGTCAGTACCGACTATGTTTCCTGTAGCGATAACGAGATCCTCGACGCTGACGTCGTCGGGTGCGACACAGACGACGCCATGTTTTCGTGTTAATGGAGGGGGAGGAGGGGTGATTGCTCTCGTGCAGTAATTAAATACCCGAGACAGGTTTCCAAAGGAAATAAACACAGCTACAGTGAGGAAAAAAACGATCAGTTGAAGGCCCGGGATGGGTCGCCAACTAAAAGTTATCCACAAGAAGCCGTGGGCTCTTTCTCTCTCTATCTCAGGGAAAAAGGTATGCGAGGAGAAATCAGGGGGGGTAGGGGGGGAGGGAGGGGATGGGTAGGGGGGATAGGGGGAGGGAGGGGATGGGTAGGGGGATAGGGGGGAGAGAGGGGATGGGTAGGGGGGATAGGGAGGGGGGATAGGGGGGAGGGAGGGGATGGGTAGGGGGGGATGGGTAGGGAAGCGATGGGTAGGGAGGGAAGGGGAGGAGATGAATCGAAGGGAAAACCGTGAAATAACAAGGACAGATGGGCTGGGTTGGGTGACGATGGCGCGAGGGAAGGCCGAAGCACGAGGTCTAACGAAGAGTGGAGGGTGGGAGCACAAATAACAATGCGTAGAAGGAAAACAAAGCAAGGGAGGTGAAAAACGATGCGAAAAAACAGGGCAGATCACAGCTCACCAAGACCACACAGCCACCATGACAGACAGAGACAGAGACAGAGACAGAGACAGAGACAGAGACACGTGGTTACAGCAGGTTGAGAAATCGAAAGGATTCAAGGAAGATTAATATTTTTTGATGTATTTTTGAAGAACAGGTAAGATTCGGGAATGGAAGGTTGCAGATCGGAAGAAATCGTGAAAGTAATGGTGAGAGAGGGTCACAGCTCAGTCGAATAAAGATGGTGTGAGGAGGAGGAGGAGAAGAAGAAGAAGAAGAAGAAGAAGAAGAAGAAGAAGAAGAAGAAGAAGAAGAAGAAGAAGAAGAAGAAGAAGAAGAAGAAGAAGAAGAAGAAGAAGAAGAAGAAGAAGAAGAAGAAGAAGAAGAAGAAGAAGAAGAAGAAGAAGAAGAAGAAGAAGAAGAAGAAGAAGAAGAAGAAGAAGAAGAAGAAGAAGAAGAAGAAGAAGAAGAAGAAGAAGAAGAAGAAGAAGAAGAAGAAGAAGAAGAAGAAGAAGAAGAAGAAGAAGAAGAAGAAGAAGAAGAAGAAGAAGAAGAAGAAGAAGAAGAAGAAGAAGAAGAAGAAGAAGAAGAAGAAGAAGAAGAAGAAGAAGAAGAAGAAGAAGAAGAAGAAGAAGAAGAAGAAGAAGAAGAAGAAGAAGAAGAAGAAGAAGAAGAAGAAGAAGAAGAAGAAGAAGAAGAAGAAGAAGAAGAAGAAGAAGAAGAAGAAGAAGAAGAAGAAGAAGAAGAAGAAGAAGAAGAAGAAGAAGAAGAAGAAGAAGAAGAAGAAGAAGAAGAAGAAGAAGAAGAAGAAGAAGAAGAAGAAGAAGAAGAAGAAGAAGAAGAAGAAGAAGAAGAAGAAGAAGAAGAAGAAGAAGAAGAAGAAGAAGAAGAAGAAGAAGAAGAAGAAGAAGAAGAAGAAGAAGAAGAAGAAGAAGAAGAAGAAGAAGAAGAAGAAGAAGAAGAAGAAGAAGAAGAAGAAGAAGAAGAAGAAGAAGAAGAAGAAGAAGAAGAAGAAGGAGAAGGAGAAGGAGAAGGATCGAGACTTGTGAGTGTGCAAGGAGAAAGGTTTTTTTGGATTGAAGACAAGAAATAGAACATTTAGTTGGGAGGGATGGGGGACGTTGGGGAAGTGGGGAAGATAGAAATTGAAGGTAATGGGGAGAAAATACAAATAAACACAATCATACACCGATGGGGGGAATGGGTTGGCCTCAAGCACAAGGAAAAACAAGGTTGACGAAAACTCACAAAATAGCACGATTTTTGAAACAAAACCGAACTCGGAACACACAGTAACATGCAGGTGAGAAAATAAACAGTTAAAACGGGACAGATAACGACCGGAAACTTAACTTTCAGATCGTCTGCAGAGAGCCCTGAAGGAGACCTGCCAATGCTCCAAACCCAGAACCAGAAGTCTTCCTTTGTTAATTGTCTTTTTCTCACCATTATGATAGCAATATATTACAACCTGAAGTATAATATTGTCCAAATAATGCTTCAGAGGGTGAAGCAACACAGTTTGTTCCAACACTTTTTATATAGACAGAGGGTTTGTAACTAATCAACAAAAGTTGGGACACCTGTCAAGGCTTAATTTACTTTTATTGCTGCAGAACAGTTGCAGTTGCTAACCCATTACTTGTTCCCTGAAAAGAGCCTTTTTCAACAACTCTGAAACTTACATTAATTTTCAGTTTTTGGGAACAAACTTTTTTTTTAACCTCTGGCAGTTTACCGCTGAGCTTTGTACCATTTCAGGTTATTCACTGGGCTTGAACTGCTTAAATTTCAGTAACAACTGAAAAATGGGGGTGTTCTAAAACTTTTGACCGGTAGTGTATATATATATATATACATATATATATATATATATATATATATATATATATATATATACATATATATATATATATATATATATATACATATATATATATATATATATACATATATATATACATATATACATATATATATACATATATATATATATATATATATATATATATATATATATATATATATATATATATACATATATATATATATATATAAATATACATATATATATACATATATATATATATACATATATATATATATATATATATATATATATATATATA